>NC_136505.1:8399234-8404234 GCF_053919585.1 Euprymna scolopes
CTAAATGTTTTTTTTTTTTCTTTTTTTACAAAAATGTGAGTAATTAATATTTGGTTGATGGTGGGAGAGGGGGGTTACTATACACAAATTCGAAAAAGTTGTCCAAAAACAAATAAATGAAAGCAAAGGTAAGGTAAGTTACGTTTCTACCTAATTGGATAATTGTTTAGTGTTTTTATGTAATGTAAAATGTTTAATTGGCTAAAAAAAAAAACAGAAATAGTCGCGGACTCTGTTGAATACGTTAAGTTTGGGAAAGTAAGTTGAAAACTAAAACCTATACAAAACAGTGGCTGAAACTCACCGAATATATGTTACCATGACATAGGCTGGCATAATCGGTGGGTTTCTGACAGTATTTTGTATAGCTTTTTTAGTTTTAAGTCACTTTCTCTAACTTAAAGTAATCAACAGTGTCCGCCACCATTTGTAGCTTTCAAATACCCCGATAAACACTGTTTTTCCAGTCGACTAAACGTTACATTAAATGAAAAGGCTTTGTATTGCTAAACACAGATACAAAGAAGTTGTCAAAAAATAAATATATAACAAATAAATGTTATCAAAGGCAAGAAAAGTAAATGTTCTACCGAACTGGATAAGATTTTAGTGTTTTTATGTAATGTATAATCGGTTCAAAAACATTCAATGTTTAACGGTATATCTGAAAAATACAAATGGCGGCAGACGGTATCGAAAACGTTAAGTTTGGGGAAATTTTGGGAAAATGAGTTTAAACTAAAAAACTATACAAAATACTGTTAGGAACTCACTCAATATATGTTACCATGACGTAGGCTGGCATATAATCGGTGTTTTAAACGTTTGCTCGATACAGATGACGACTTTTAAAAGTCCCTTTTAGTGATTACCTGGTTTGAGGATATTTGTACAACTAAACGGTATTATTTTACTTTAAGGCCCGTTTCACGTTCATATATAACGAACTAGTTTATTGTAGATTTCGGTGTGCTAAAAACGAATCTGCAAACCGTTTCCGTAGCAAAAAGAAAGTTTTCATGATATTCATGAAATTACTTTTTCGAAAAGTGGGTGATCACTTTTCAATGTAAATTTAACTTAGAATGAGCACCTACTTTCTGGCCACCTTAGAGAGGGGGCATTTTTCTGTGTTTCTTGGCTAAAAAGTTTTTTGTTTGATTTCTTTTGCATGGTAATAACCCCTGAACTTTGGAACTATTTTCCATTTCACAGCCGTAGCCTTCGTTTAGGCTATGCGTGAGCATAAACGAAAGCTGTTTAGCCAATAAACATGGGAAAAAATACCCCTCTCTCAGGTGACTAGAAAGTGGGTGCTCATTTTAAGTTAAATTTACATGGAAAAGTGAGCGCCACTTTTTCGAAAAAGTAATTTCTTCATATAAAAACTATTTTTTGCGACGGAAACGGTTTGCAGATTCGTTTTTAGCACACCAAAATCTACAAAAAAAAATTGTTATTTACGAACGTGAGACGCACGGCCCTTAATGGAAAATTATATCAAAAATCCGGGGGAAAATAGTTTTCAATAAAAACAGCAAATGAATTCGATAGAAAAAAAATGGATGCTATTTTTTTTCTTTTTTCTGTGTGTTTCTTGGCTAAAAAGTTTTCATGGTATTAACCCCTAAACTCTGGGACTATTTTCCATTTCACAGACGTAGCCTTTGTTTATGCTATGCGTGAGCATAAACGAAAACTGTTAAATATGCATTCGCGTACCAAACTGCCTTGTCAAAAAACCTTTAAGCCAATAAACACGAAAATAAATGCCCCTTCCTCAAGTGGCCAGAAAGTGGGTACTCATTTTAAGTTGAATTTACATGGAAAAGTGATCACCCAATTTTCGAAAAAAAATTTCTTCAGATCATGAAAACTATTTTGGTACTCCTTGGGCGTTGAGTTCCATGGCGACCCGCAGAATTATTTAATGGTCGTTCCCTTAGTACACCCTAGCCAAGGCTAACGCATGCGCATGTAACATTTTTTTATTTATTTACTTACGTGGTGGAGTTTCTATACTGATAGGCTTTTTTAAATTTTTTCACTGGATTATTATTGATTGAACACTAACCAGATTATGAAAAAAAATTGAAAAAAAAAATCATTTCGACATTTGAAAGGGGTGCTCACTTTTTAGTTACCACGTTCTGGTATATCGGTCACTCATTTTTTTTTTTCTAAATACGGAAATGTCTTCGGGAGATATAAAATGGTGGCATGTTGACGAAGCAATGTATCGCGAGGCGTACGGGATGAAAAATTATTGGTAAATTTTTAGATTAGGTCCACCTCCTCCTTTTCTTTTAAATGACGACTTGAAATGGTTTTCGACTATGCTGAATACGAAAATCGCATTAAAATTTTGCAGAAATAAGTAGTTATCAAGATATAAAAAGTTGTATTATGCATTGTAATCTTTGGCGGCCATCTTTTTTACGTGCGTGTATTTATTTATGGCGCGTGTGCACGTAAAAAGATGGCCGCCGAAGAATACAATACATAATACAACTATTTATTTCCGCAAAATTTCAATGCGATTTGCGTGTTCAGCATACTCGGAAACCTATAAATGTCGTCATTGAAAGGAAAATTGTGGAGGTGGACCTAATCTAAAAAATACCAAATTATTAAACATTTCTCCAGCATGTTAGTGAAATTTATAATACTTTTAAAAAAATTTAAAAAAAAACAAAATTTTTGAAAAAAAACAAAAAAAAAACTCACCTTTCATAAAAACAATTTAGAAAAAAAAAAAACACCCACAAACTGACTTTTAACTAAATAAGTAAAAAAAAAAAATTAAAAAACTCGAAACTTTATTTTCATAAAAACAATAAAAAGTCGTGTTCAATCCATTTTTTTTTCTTTGAGAAACAAATATATTTCTGACTTACAAATGCGGTAGAGGCTCATATTATTTTTTACTTTCTATGGTTTTGATATACCGCGGTTTTATTGCTTACAAAATGGGTGACTGATTTATCAGAACGTTGTAACTAAAAAGTGAGCACCACTTTCAAATGTCGAAATAATGATTTCTTTTTAATTTTTTTATAATCTGTTTAATTAGTGTCCAATCAATAATAATCAAGTGAAAAAAAATTCCAAAAACCTATAAGTATAAAAATTAAGTATGTTAACTCTTTTCATTAATAATTTTTTAAAAAAGTAACTAAACCATTTATTGATAATTTGTCACGTGTACAAACATTTATTTATTTACGTAGGCTTAACTCTTTTCATAAATAAGAAAAGTTTTACTCTTTAAGAATAATAAAAGGAAAAAGTTACTGAACATTTATAAAAGGAAAAAATAATTTCTCACGTACTTACTACTTTTCATGAACCCAGAGGAATAGTTAGCTGAAAAGTCGTGAAACAACAACTAATAAAGATGAGAATAATAGTCCGCAATAAATAAAAATGGTGCTAATGCAGAGAGCGATCCGCGCCATTTTTAAAATCATATATCTACGTTTAATTAAAGTTTAACGATGTTTTTTTTATTCAATTGTAAGGTTAAAGTACAGAATAGGTACAAAACATCCTCCCCTCCCCATGTTAAGAATGACTTTTTAAATAATAACATTATTACAGCACGGATCACTCTCTGCATGAGTATCATAAAAATTAATACAAATAATACTTATCTCAATAAGTGAAAGGCTAATTTCTACCGGAAATAAAACGGCGATAATCTCGCAGTTACGAAAAATATGTTTTATTTCATTTAATATTTTTATAATTCGCAATGTTAAATTATTTTAATAACATGCAAACATTCCTTGACTTTAAAAATAGAATTTCTGAAAATTTCAATTAAATTGGTAACGTAGAAATGTGGTTTTATTCGCTTTTAACGAACCAAACATTACATATATATATATATATATATATACATATATATATATATATATATATATATTAGACGCAGAGAATCATACAATGATTAGATCACTCTGACAGTCGTTTAAAAGCATTTAAAAAAATTAATGCTTTAATTTCAACAATAATCCATGCAGTTAACGGTAGCCGAATGGATCAGGTCCTTGCTCATGATACCAGAAATGGCTTCTGTCGCCGGGTTCGAATCTCTCAACTCATGTTAATCGTGACACCCTGCACTGATGATTCCTGAAAGATGAAACACTTGTCTCTGTAGGCATTTAGTAACTATTCTAGTAAATAATTATATATATATATGTATATATATATAATTATTTACTATATATATACATAAATATTATATTATAGCATAGGTACCCGGCGTTCCCCAGGTGTTTTGAGGTGTGTGTTAAGCAAAAAAAAAAAAAAAAAAAAAAAGCAAAAGTGGTAGTAGGAAGGATGGCAGGCTCGAACTCGTACCTTGACGGAAGAATTGAACGGCGAAAAAAAACTTGACGTCTTTGCTGTTACGGCCACCGCCAAACCGGAAGTGACGAAGGTATAAATTAAGGCTAGACAATCGAAAGGAGAGGATGACTTACGAAAATATTGGTGAAAAATCAACCCCTCCCTGTAGAAAAGTGCTAAGTTGAAGATGAAGAAATTAATGTTTTTAGCCAATTTTTCGATATTTGTCGTCTGAAATGTCGAACTTCAAAACAAAGCTGATCTTGTGAAAATTCGCCGCGTTTGTCGAAAGTTTTAGGCAGACATGCAAACATAATACATATATTCATATATTGGTAGCTCAAATTTTCGAACCAAACCGATTAAAAACCTCTGCGGTGTCTACATAAACAGTATTCAGAGATATACTTTATGTAAAATTTCAAATATTTAGACCAGAAAGTGTCTGAGTAATTTGGTAGACACCGCGGAGGTAATTTTTTTTTTAACTTTGACGCCTATTATGACCCATAAACATTTATTGTTTAGAGCTCAAATCAAGTTATTAACTTAGATCCATGTCCAAGGAACCTATATCTTAAATTTCAAGTGTTTATATCTAAAATTGGCGGAGGAGTTTGGTAGAGATCTCAAAGGTCAAATCG
>NC_136505.1:8409234-8531734 GCF_053919585.1 Euprymna scolopes
AAGTTAAAAAGGGAAGTAAGAATCGTTTTATGAAAATAGTTAAAATGAATGCTGTATTCTTCGACATTAACTCCCGGGCAACACCGAGTCTTTTTACTAGTTCTTATTATTAAAGAAATATATACATCAGTAAAGTATTTATATATTAATTAAAGTATTAATTATTAATATTGTGTGTTATTTTGTGTGTCACGCTTATATCCTAGTGACTGTCGTTTAATTGTTATGGCCTTCCGTTTCTTATAATAAATAAGTTTACCAAGAATTCTCCATAAGTTTTGGTTTCTGTTTCGATTATAGCTGAAGGAACGCAAGTTATATATATATATGTTAGATAATAACATGGTTAAAAGTTAAATTAGTTATTATCGATATATCTGTTTATCTATCTATCTATCCAGTGATATTGTTAAAATAGTTTATATTGGAAGTTATTTATTGTTTAGAAAATAAATTGGCCTGGAATATTACAAAGGATACTAGCTACGTTTATTAGCTAAGTTAAAAATAAACAAAATGACCTTCAACAGTTGCGTACGTTACAGAGGTTACACTTTAGGAGACGTGTGCGTTTGATGATGGCGTAACGGACAGGTCAAAAAGTTAAGAAGATTAGATTGAGCAGTTTGAGTTTGGCTACGAAAGTGAGCCGACATGCTTCACAGCCGGGAAGCGGGGCTGGAAGGAACAAGCAAGTAGACACGTTAGCTGACTCCTTGTGAAGACCACTGAGGCAGCTGAAATAAATTTATATTTTAAAAAAGTGTTGTTCTGTGGTTTCACAAAAGAAGAAAAAACAGTCGGTTATGGTGTTAGTCGTTGCATGTTTCATCACAGAGCCCAGCAGTGAAGAAAAAAGAACTCCTGGATAATGAAAAGGTATGAAGGATCTTAATCTTATTATCTTCTACCCAAATGTATCGTCTTTTTTCGTAAAACATGACTCAATTTACACGTTTATATCATCCTCTCCTGGCTCCCCCGCAATGTAAAATATACACATATATTTGTTTAATAAGTTTTGGTTTAGATTAAAGCTGATGCACCCAAGTCATATGGATATATTTTTTTTAAATTATTTTTGAAATTGCAACTTCATAATATATACAAATCGATAGGACATTTACTATCATATAATAATATACGCGAAATCTGCAAGAATTAAAATATCATATTTAAGCATACTTTACGACTGGGCTATATTTTTTCAGTTTTAACAAAAAAGCTACGATAATATCAGAGCATCTCCATTTACGCTGAACATCTACAGAATTCCAACATCAATATATTATATACGAATGAGTCCCTTGTGGAATTTCCACAGGTCCCGCTAGTAGTATACAAATCCCTCAACGAATCGTTCCAAGCCTAACTACTCCGAAATAACATAAACATTAAAATACATTATAAAAAATGAATTTAAAAAAATAAAACAAATCACGACGAATTAAAAAAATTAAGCAAATAGTTTTTTGAAACATTTCGAGGCTAAAAAGAATTGATACATAAAATTTTGATTTTTTTTTCATTGAAATAATTTCTTGTATAAATTATAAAGGAACAAATTAAAGTTAACTTGCACATTTTTTAAAATTTTAAATAGAAACTATAATAAAAAAAAACTTTAGTCTCCTCTCAATCTGACATTTTTTAAATTATAAAATAAGATATCTAATTTGAAACCGTAAACAAATAGCCGTGTTTTTTACTTTTTAAAAATGTTTGGAGAGGAAATGGTTTTAATAGTTTTTAACTGATAAATAACGACTATAGGGGGAGGTAATTTGTTACTTATTAATTAATGTTTGCGATGATGGTGGTTTTTGTGACACTTGACGTATGGACAAGTAAATTAATATTTAGATCCTTTTTAGTGTAACGGATATGTGCCAAGTAACTACACTTTATTACTTGCCAAAAGGTAAAAGAAATGTCAATGTGTATCGATTGTCGTTATTAATAGACTGTCTGCACATAAACCCACATTTTGTTGAAATAACTTTTCATGTTTCGACGGTCATTCTATTAAGTCATTTACACATTTGGGTCTTTTGTTTTTCAGACACATAAAAACATGATTCAAATGGGTCTAACCAATCACAGTGGACTTTTCACCATTAATTAAGTAGAGGTTTTTTGAAATATCGATGTCTGTCTTCGATGTGGATACCATTTTTCTATTTTCATTTTTTCATGACAGACCCATTTTTCATCCTCAGTGTTGTCTTCGGCGTAAAAACAAGAAGAAAAGCGAAAGTATGGCGGCCATTAGTTGTCGTCGGGTTCGTAGTTTTGCGACTCCCGCCATTTCGTAAGCGATGTTCTACGTTTTGATTTATGGCGCAACAAATATAAAGTGGACGAAACACTTAAAACCAAAACGAAAACAAAAAATGTTTACATTCTAAAAGAGACACATAATATGAAGATGGTGGTGAACTTCTAAAGATACAAGTCAAAATAGTGCGCACTAGTTTTATGAAAAGGATTAAAATTGGTGCATCTACCACTAGTCTCCCACTTTTAGACATGGAATCTCAAATCAAATAGATTCCGCACTGTCGAATTAGCCCCAACCTCTGTCCCATCGCCGTGCTGTTGCATGCCTGAGCCTTTTTTACACGTACTTTAAAAGAATCTGCTCATAGCACATGTGCCCCTCACCTTACATACTCCCGGCTAATCCCCCTCTTCACTGTAGATGTTCCTAGATGATGGAAAACTTTCTACACTAATAGTTTCTTCTCTGATATATTTTGGAATTCCTGCTTTGTTCCTTGCTTACATAACTCTACGCACCTGCAGAAAATAACGTTCCACTGCAGATAATCTCTGATCTCATATACGATGCACATCTCTGATCTCATATACGATGCACTAAATAAGGCGGCGGGATCTAGGTTTTATTATTATTATTATTATTATTATTATTATTATTATTATTATTATTATTATTATTATTATTAATCTTATTATTATTATTTATTTATTTATTTATTTATTTTTGACAAGAGAGCCATCACTTATCAATTCCCGAGGGCCACTCGAATACTTATATCCAAATCCTTTGACAAAGTCTGGGAATAAAATATAATGAGGAGGAATGAGTTGAGTCCAAACTGCTTATTTCCTTAACACACACACACACACACACACACACACACACACACACACACACACACACACACACACATATATATATATACATATATATATATATGTGTGTGTGTGTGTGTGCATTTTAGTGTCTGAAGAGTAACTATTCAATGTGTTCAAATGTATTGAAATATAAACTAATATTTGCCAAAAGTGCTCAATGCGTATGTAGAGTTATAAGTAAAACTATATAAACACCAGAAAAGCGTAAAGCGGA
The DNA here is from genome assembly GCF_053919585.1 of Euprymna scolopes. Lineage (NCBI taxonomy): Eukaryota > Metazoa > Mollusca > Cephalopoda > Sepiida > Sepiolidae > Euprymna > Euprymna scolopes. Next base: position 8,412,608 of record NC_136505.1, read on the forward strand.
TTATTCAATGTTTTTGTCTCATCAGGGGCTAAATTATTACTAAAATAATTAATTGAAAAGCTAATATCCTTAAAATATATATAAATATAAAAAATATACATCAGCAAAAATTTTGGTTTCTTTTTTTTAACTTTAATATAATTGCCAGACACACACAAGGCACCCCCTCCCATATTCAGCCAATCAGTCGGAGAATTAGCGCACAGTTTCACTGTTAGAATTTCAACGAGACGTCCTTCAATCAGTCCGCTTTTATTTATTGAAATCACACATACACGTATATGTACACACATGCACATGTGTATATATAGACGTTCTCAAAAATATTCGTACGATATTGCGAAATTATTTGTACGATATTGTAAAATTATTCGCACGAAAAAACAAAGATATTGTTCTGTAAATATAAATAATTATTTTAATTTTATTTCCAAAAGTATTTGCATATGATGTTCTAGAGTTTATTCAATAAAACACGAACCAAACTTTCAAAAGTATTTAAACGTGTAATATTATTATTATAGAATTTTTATTTTTAGCAGTGAGATTTTCATTAGGTACTTATGCACTTATTGTACCGCGATGAAATAATAACGTTATTATTTAGAAAACCATTCTTAACGCGGGCTTTGTAAACTATTGTGTAATTTCACCTAACAATTTAATAAACAAAAGATACCGTAAAAATAATTTAATTTGAAAATTTTCTCTAAAAAAATAGCACGGTCCGTGACTCGGTAGAAGTATCAAAGTTTAGCCACCCTGTGTTTCAAAACTTAATATCATTTTAACCATAGTAAATACAATAGTGCTTGTTAAGATAGTGCCGACGGACCAATTTTTTTTAAATATGTCGTTTTAAGCAGTACTTAATTAAATGCCATATCGAAAATAGTAATATATACAAAAATTACGAAAATTCATCGGGTAGAACATTGTTTATAGTTAAGTCATTTTTACAGAAAATTTGGGGAAATTGCATTTTCTCTTGATATGAACACCTTGAATATTGCGAATGCAGGGGACATATCCATCTCCCTTTTAGACACTTTAAAGCTGGGCTTTTTTAAAACCATAGCAATGTCCTTTTTTTTTACTAACAACACAATTGTTCTACTTGATGATTTTTCATCCCCCATTTTTTGTCCGCGATCATCAGAAAATAATTTAAGAAAAAGCATGAGGAGATAATTTCTTCTGCTTGGTATCATTAATCTGTTCAGATGCGTATTAACCTTTGTATCTTTTTTTTTTCAAATATTCAGACGTGATGCTAATCTGGAATATTTTTGAACGACATAAAGTTTAAAATTGTCGGAAAGATGTCGAAAAAATTGTAACACTCTTGAAAAATACACAAAATGATGAAAGCAATGTTTCTTGTTATCTTGGTTTCGAATATATATATATATATATATATATATATATATATATATATATATATATATATATATATATATATATATACCGCTTATGCAAAACAATTACACCCTTATGAAGTTAATTTTTCACTTAATCGTCAAAACATACATTAAAAATACATGGAAATTTACCAACTGAACTTCATTTAGTCCTGTTAAAGCTTCCGTAGTTCCTTCATAACTATCAATAAGTTTTGGATTTTTAAATTTTGCCACGCGAAATCTATAGAGTGAGATAAAAGATGAAATTATTTAAAATTTAGGTATTTATGTTATTATATTTTTGCATATTTTTTTATAGCAGATCATCCTAAATTTTATTTAGACAAAAAAAAAATAATTGATTCAAGAACCTTTTTAGAATAGTTAAATATGTTATTCATCCAGATAAAAATGATGATGATTGTCTCTGTTGGGAATTTAAAAATTTTAAATTCCATTGAATAGTAAAAAAAAAAAAAGGTTTTATATTATTCTGCTTTTCCTATGATAAAATTATGGCTTTTATCTTTCTGGAAAAAAGTTGCTCAAGAATAATGAATTGTAATAGATTTTAATTTGTTTTTAAAAAAGCAACACCAACTTGGTTTTCTTATAATTTTTTGGCCGTTCCTAATTATTTATTTATTCATTTCTCATATACGTATTATTCAAGAGATAGACTTTGTGCACACACCTACTCACAGACTAATGCGGGGCAGATATCAGTAATGACAACAAATGTAGCTTCTGCCATACAGAATTGGAAAGTGTGAGTCATCTGATATCAAGTTGCAAGGTTCTTTTGGGGGACGGCTACTACACAGCGAGACATTATGGAGTATGGACATACCTCCACCGTACCATCTGTAAAAAATTAAACATCCAGTGTAGCAGCAAGTCCTGGGAACATCAACAAAAAGTTCAAGAATTATCGATTTCAATAGTCTTTTTTTTATTTCTTATATATATATATATATATATATATATATATATATATATATATATATATATATATATATAATATATATATATGTGTGTGTGGGGGGGTGTTCAGTAAGATGTAAATGATGACAAAAATTTGCCAAGAAATATGCAGATCGGTTCTTACAAAAGTAAAGTTCAGAAATCTTTACAAAGAATGAAATATTTTTGATGGGTAGTAGCGCCTTAAATCGATCTACGCTCCACAATTGGACAGACACATCACACAAGCAAAGGAAATATTTCTGAAACGTTGGATGGGAGACTTCCAATCATTTGGAGGTTTGGGAGCTTCCACTTGAACACACTTTTCAAGAAGGTGTGATAGCTATAAAAGACATATCATCTTGTAAACCTTATGAAAAAGTTCTATTCCTATTGGAAATTTTTTTAAATGTGACGGGGAAAAACTCAAACATTCTCTTCATATCTGTGTGTACATATATGGAGACACGGATCTGTCCCACAAGATCTTAAAGACGCATTGATAAACCATCTTTATGAGGACAAAAGGTTACAAAAAGATATGCGATAATCATCGAGAAATTTTATTGTTATCAATAGCTCGTGAAATATTGACTCATGTGATACGCAGTAGAATCGTGCAACAGTTTGCTGATAAGATATAAGTCACAATGAGGTTTTTACTCACACCGTGAAACAATTAACATTATATGGGGTACTATGTAGGGATTTGAGCAGCAAGATGTCGGCCCACGTTACACTTGTACTTCTGCACGTCAGTACAGTTGGGGAAGCAGGGACCTGGAATGGAATTCCAATGTCTAGCGGTTCTAGGGAAGAAATTACTGGAGTAGAAAGATCTTTTACACCTAGGAATATTTACTGTGTCGGAGTGGAATTTAGCTGCCTGTCGGGTTTGTCGGGGGTATTTACGTAGGGGAGGCACAAGTGCTTGCAGTTCGTCGGAGCATTCACCATTAAAATACTTGTAGAACAGGCAGAGGGATGCAACATTTCGTCGATGGGATAGAGGCTGAAGCTTAGATGCCAGTTCAGGGCCTGTCAGATTGGCGACTCTCTTTTGAGCGACTCTCTTGTATGAGCGAGAGACTAGTAGCAGACGCACCAGCCCATATATGACAACAATACATCGCATCGGCCCTGGCAATGCTTTCAATGTAATTGCTCCAACTCCTGTTTGCTGTGAACATTAGGCCAAGGAGTTTGAAAGATGTACTCTCAGATAAAGAGTAATTGGCCATTGCTATTGGTGGTAGAGAAGGTTTCTTGGAATTATTGAAGGAAACTAGTTTAGTCTTGGCGGTATTGAACGTGACCATCCGTTTTTTTTTTGTTCCCATTCCACTACAGATTGGAGGTCATCCTCTAATCTTTCTGCCATTTCTTTTAGATATGTGTTCATTTGTTTTCCGTTCGTGCCTGTTATAGAGTGTGGTGTCATCAGCAAATATACCCATCTCAGAGGCAATTTTGTCGGGGAGGTCATTTATGAATATTAGGAACAATAGAGGTCCAAGGATATACCCTTGGGGCACTCCCGCATTTATATCATATTGTTTAGATGTACGACCGTCTAGGACAACCTGGATTTTTCTCTTATCTAAGGATTTTATTATGTTAAGTATTCTACCAGTGATACCATATGATCTAATTTTCCTGAGCCTGTGATATATCTGGAGCTACCGCTCCGCCCTCCCCCGCTTTGTCCAGTGAATGGTATATACGTTTAGAGATTACAGTTAGGACATCTACTGTGGAACAGGCTGGTCGAAATCCATATTGTTGGTCAGTCAGAAGTTTAGCATCTGTAAGGTGATGGACTACAGCATGGTTAATTAAGGTCTCAAATATTTTGGCAAAAGGTGGGAGGAGGCCAATGGGGCGATAATTTAATCGGTCAGTTCTTTCGCCAGAATTCTTGAATACTGGTACTACAGAAGCAGTTTTCCAACAGCCTGGAAAGCATGATTCATTAATTCATTTGTTGAAGAGTTTGGAGAGAACTGGAGCTACTTCGGCTGAGCACTTTTAAATAGCACAGCTGGGATGAGATCTGATCTACATGCTTTTGAAGTGTCAAGGTTGTTTATGATAGCATGCACCTGAGAAGGGGTAATTTTCAGACCGTCTAGCGTGGCGTCTGCCCGCAAAGGAAAGTCAGGTAAAGGGTGGTTGAAAGGGTCCAGTGTGGAGTTCGAGGCAAACTGTCTGGCAAGCATGTTAGCTTTCTCGGTTGCTGAGCAAACAACCTCGTGAATGTTGGTTAGTGAGGGAATTGTTGATTGCCCATTATTTACTACACTGGCAGTTACGCAAGTAGAAGTAAACCATTGGGGAGAGTGGGGCTGGCTATAAAATTTCCGCATGGGAACATGTGCTTCAATTGCAGTTTGGAACCATTAAGTGGTCTCATTTGCGCACTGTTCAGCAGGAAGAGAAAAAAATATTTCCCCATGGGGAATCGGTATAAAAAATAAAAGTAGTTAATGTTATGTTGCATGTTTAGTCTAAAGCACATAAAGGCTTGATCGTCCGATTCTAGGTCTGTTTCTCTAGCTAAGGGAAGGGTATTAGTCCGTGCACATGTCTGTCAGAATCTTACGGCAGCGTGGGAGATTGCTGAGCAGTCGTGAGATAAGAATCAAGAACAAGGGCTACTGGCTTTTTCAATAGAACAGCTTTTATGAGGGTTCTAAGGAACTCGGAGTTCCTCATAGTTCGTCATCATATTCTGTCATATCCTTTCATCAAGCCATGGCAGTTTCAGTTGTCTACCAAATCCCTTTCATGTCGTTAACGCTATCAAACAAGGATGTGTGGTGGCACCGGTTTTATTTGCTGTTATTTTTCAGTGGCGCTCAATCGTTTTGTGAGTCATCATCAGTCATTAAATTTAAATTCAGGACTAATGAAGGACTCTTAAACGACCAGCGATTCAATACAAAAATCCCTATCTAAACAGTCATCATGAGAGATCTCTTCTGATTGTTGCTGATCATGATGCTCTCGTTGCTGCATCTCATGAAGAAGCCCTGTAACTCTTTGATTGCTGTTCAATAGCGATAAATGCGTTCAAACGGGCAATTAGCATTTTAAAATATAAGTAGCATCCAACAGTTGTTGGAATGGAACAGAATTCACCTGTACATTGCTTTCCTGAAATCCTTTATCTGACAAGCAAAATTAATGCATTCTCCATACTTGAAGAGAAGATGACTAATCGAATGGCAAACGCCAGTACAGAATTTGAAAAGCTTACGCATAGACTGTGGAACGAACATAGAATAAGACTTGAGACTAAAATCAATGTGAACAAAGCTGCTGTATTAACCACTTTATTACAAAAAAGAGAAACGTGGACACGATACCGATTGCATATTAACAAACTTATTGTCTTCCATAAGGTTTATCTACGAACAATATGTGGTCTTTACTCTCTGTGATAAGGTTGCAAGCACCGATTTATTTTCCAAATTGAGAGTTTTCTCAGACAATCACAGCTTCGCTAGTCATGTATTAAGAATGAATGATGATAGAATTCCCAAACTGCTGGTGTGTGATGCACTTGATGATGGCATAAGGAATGCTGGGAGAACTCTGTTAAGATATAAAGATACATTGAAAAGTAACCTTGCGTGTGTGTAAACATACAGGCAGGAAACTTTTAGAAAATAGTAATGAATTACATGTCATTTCAAGCGTCAAACTGGAACTAAAAATCACGAGCTGAAAACAATTGCAACCTGTGAGAGGAAGATCGTAACAAACGACTACTCATTTAACGCTTCCAGTACCGAAACCTGCACTTCATGTGGGCTAAAATGCATAATCACTGGCGGGATTGAAATGTAACCGATGATTCAAGGTTTGGTTGTTTTTGTTTTACGGCATATCAACCCTTTTCAGGTTATTTAATGCCGAATCCAAAGATTTTGAAGAAAAGATTTTTTAATAGAATATATTTGTTTTTGTTTTTTCAAGTCGGTTTCTATTAAACCCATAGCTGGAACCCTAACAGGTACTACCACTCCGGGTCAGAGTGGACCTGGGAGCAATGGCAATTAAAGGGTCGCTCCACATTCCCTAAAGCCCGCAAGCTGAGGCCTCACCACTGGATATAGTTTAAGGTCATATCCAGGATCCTCAACGAATCAAGCACGACTGAAACTGTGGAGAATGTTATTGTCAGAAGCTCATACGTCGAACACTAGTAGGGAGGGGCACCAGGCTTTGCCTGGTCATAAAATCTGCTTAAGTATGATATTTTCATTTGTCAAGATTTCGTATATATTATTATAGAGTCATGATTTCAAAAGTAAAAAAAAAGTATTGGGGTGCCATCAGCGAGAATCACATACGCATATGAAGTGATTAAAAATTAAAAATAAACTAAGATGAATGTACAAAATATATAACGATTTTTTTCAATTTGGGCCCATTTTTGGCCCTTTAAAAACAATTTTCACCGGATAAAAGCCACATAAAAGACCGATCCGTAAAAATCCAATTATTTGTATCGCTTAGCGCCGTTTTGCGACTTTTAGTTTCGGAGGGGCTAGACTTAAAAAATATGAGATAGACAGACAGAAAGACAGATATATAGCCTTATTGATATATATATATATATATATATATATATATATATATATATATATATATATATATATATATATATAATGAGAGAGAGAGAGAGAGATAAAAAAATAAAAAAGAAACAAACCAATTCATACGTCCTTAAACGTTTCGTCTTTATTGTAAGACTTCTTAGGTATGTCTTACAAACTAAGCGAAATGTTGATGAACGTGTGATTTACTTGTTTTTTTTTATCTCCCTATTTCATCATATATATGGCGATTAAGCTACACTGAATATTCTGCGTTTCATCCATTCTAGGACTCTTCAGGCTTATGCGCATAAGCCTGAAGAGTCCTAGAGTGGATGAAACGCGGAATATTCAGTGTAGCTTAATCGCCATATATATTTTATAAATTACTCTCTCTCTCTCTCTCTCTCTCTCTCTATATATATATATATATATATATATATATATATATATATATATATATATATATTAAAAGATTTTCATGGGACACAGTTTTATTAAATATTTTAATAATACTAAGCGGAACACCTTTATTATTATTCGGTGAGATGTTTTTTTTCTTTTTTTGTTGTTTTACCTTATATTACTAAAGAAGAAAACGCAGTCACAACGAAGGAAACCAAGAGACACTTCGAAAATATTTTTCTTTTACTCTGATTCGACATTTAAAACACATAAAAAAGGGAAAAGGGGGGACGAAGGAGAAGTAGAAGATAAATATTTAAAAAATTATGACTAATTTAAAAGCAAAACTTTACTGAGACGTCAAAATCACACCAGTGGAAACATAACTAGAGAATCATAATTTGTTAAAGAATGACAAAACCGATCAAACAAGACTCCACAGCCGGTGTTGATATCGCGAGTTGTTTCAGCAGCTTTTAGGCCTAGCTTGAAGTGAAATATAAAAAAAAAATGTGCGGTTATGCTTTTTTTTTCATCTTGTATACTGAAAAGACGACATAATTGTTTGAAAACGATTGTAATTTAAACGATTAGATAGAGCGAAAAACACTTTCAAATTGTATATAAATAAATGTGTTATAACAAATATTATTTGTAAATAAATCATTTGAAATTAAAAGAAACAAATCCGCATGATCTTTCTTTCAAGCTAATAGAATTCCATCACATTCATCAGGTTTCTCGCTTTAACTTTCCAAACACGCTTACAGATTTTACCCCGGTGAAACATGATTATTTCGCTATCATAGACTGAACCAAAGCTATCATGGTATGAGTCATTTTTGCAACGGTGTTCCCCTGCTGACTGGGGAAGAGTTGAAATGTCCTGTGCAGTTCAAGGAGATCCAACCTCCCAGGCAAACGCCGCCCATTTGTCGAATGGATGAAGTTAATTGCTTACTGCCTGAGGCGCCCGTACCAGAAAATACCGACGGGGATACTCAGGCATTTTTAATATTCAAGAATGCTCCTCCTTTAAGGGCGTCAGCTTGAGTTTCCTTACCTATCTGACCTTGTGTCACATCTTGTTGTGGTGGGAATGTTAATACATGATGGAACGATAAATTTATCGCACTAGAAAAGACGACAAAGTTGACAAGTTATGGCAACAGGACCATCGCCAACACCCTCTAAATGGATTGCCACGAATAACAGAGACGAACCCAGGGTGATGAAAATAAAGTTTCCGGTTATCGTCTTTGGTGTGGTTCCAAGTGATGATCACATCGTACAACCTCACATCTTCGAAGTCGGTTTGAAAGTCAGCACCAAAGTATACCTAGAAATGCTGAAGAGTGTGGTTATACCCTGGTGGAATCAGGTGGCCGCTGGCAGACTCTGAATGTAGCAGCAGTACTAGGCGCCGACCCCACAAGCCCAAAGACACCCAGGCTTGGCTTCAAAAAGAGGTGCTATGACTTTGTACCCTTCTCTCAACCGCTTGTCTACTTCGTTTGGTAATACATCAAGAATATCACGAACATGACAACAACACCAAAGCCAGGCGGTGGTTGAGGCTGGAAGGGGCTACATTAAATAGATGTCCGCTCTACTACATAATCAAATTACTTAAATTGTTTTTTTTTTTTTTTTCAATAAAAGTTTTAAAATAATGCCGTAGTGTTGTTTTCTTAAGGGCGACAATTTTATCGTTCCACGATTTATAACACGAGATATGAAAATATTTCATAACTTTATTCCAGAGTTATTTCCCCCTGATAAGAGCAAACATTATAAAATATGTTTGCTATTTTTCCACCTAACTTCAAGACTTTTCTGTTTATTGTTTTCAGTTTTTCTATTTAATGTTTTTTTTAACGAAAATAAAATAGATATTCGATAATTTATGAAAGAAAATAAAAACAATTGAAAAGCTAATATAAAATCTTTCAAATTTTCTAAACTAATTTAAAATGTTCATACAGATTTATTGTTATTGTTATTGTTATTGTTGCTAAAGACAGAAAAATTACTCCGTCTATTAGTAAGACATTAGAAACACAGACACGAGATTATGAGATAATTCGTTTTGACAACCAAACATGTTCTGGCAATAAGTTTCCATTGAAAGCGATACTCCAGCGTAATTGTCACAACAAATATTTGCTAAGAACATATTACTTTTTTATATGTAGGAATAACACGATGTCAACCTCTTTCCTCTTTCCTCTTTGCCTCTCTTTCTCTCTCTTTCTCCCTCTCTCTCTTATATATATATATATATATATATATATATATATATATATATATACAAACAAGCCTTCTGGCATTGCCGGTTGTAAAATACGCATAAATATTATATTTTAATTAATAAGGAAACTCAGACAAGTACATGCGAGTATTATGTTTTTTTTTCTAAACAGTTCACTTTTTGTAAGTGAAAATACTCAAGCTGAGATCGAGACCGAACCCTTAAGATAATTATTCAAGTACGATAACCATTAGGCCAGCGTGAGAATATATGTAAAACTCTTACCACAAGTAATCTGAAATGTGAACTATTCACGTATGCGCATTCGTGGAACAGTTAGCAAACATAAAAATCCGATCATTCCCACGTAACAATTTTTCAATTTTGACCCCCTAGTAGCACTTTTTCGGATGAAAACGAATTAAGGGATTTTGAACATGTCTGAATATTTTCTATACCAAATTTCTAGTTTGTAGATCTAGACTTCGTTCAGCATATAGATTGAGAAGTGTCCTCACACAGATTCTCACTTTTTTAGCATATATATATATATATATATATACCAATTAATATGATGATTAAAAAATAAAAAATGAAAAAAATGTTAGCTAACCAGGTTTTGTTCCTCGCTCAATAGAGCTAAATCGAGGAAACTTGCGATTTAAAAAAAATTGTCATGAATATGGCGGGGGGGGGGACGAAAAATAAACGAAAAATTTATCAAAATGAGTATAGTTTCACATAAAGTTTGTCAAGGAATCTTTAATACAAAATAAACTATAACGTTCCAAAACGGGTTCTGAGACACTTTTCAACTATTTAGCTAACTTGTATTAAGAGGACCCTATCATTAATAATATCGTCTCCACGGCACCCCACTTTTATGAGTCTTAGGCAAACCATACAGATAGAAGGTACGATTGAATTTGGAAGGGAAGTAGGAAGAACCCCACTGTTGACAGACGGACAACTCAAATAAGATTTAAGTATATATATATATATATATATATATATATATATATATATATATATATATATATATATATATATATGTGTGTGTGTGTGTGTGAGAGAGAGAGAGAGAGAGAGAGAGAGAGAGAAGCACACAGAGAGTTAGGAGGAGGATAATTTATGCAGCTGAGATAATTATGAATATATTAAGTTTGTGTATTTTAATTTGAAAACATTAAAATTGTTGATCCTCAGAAGAGTCAAAAGAAAGCATTATGAAGATATCATCTTGAATTTTTATCTTGATCGTCGTGTTTATTATACTTCTCAGACTTAAAAGTTATCCGAGCATACAAGCGATCAGGAAGTGCTGTTCAGTTCTGGAATATTTCGTACAGGAGCAATCCGTACTACAGTGTGATTATAATAAGGCTGATAATAATTCCGACTAATTCGAGCGAAGATTAGTGTGACGTCGTTTCCTCTCGGCTATTATCCAGACACCGACAACCAGCTTCCAATAGCAGCTGTCAATTAGTAAGACGTTCGAGCCAGCATTGCATACATTATCTCTTCTATCGCAATAGGATGCTCCAAAATTCCGTCTTTTTTTCATTATCATTGTTTTCTATATTTGTTTATCTCTATTTCTTTCACTATCTCTCTCTATCTCTATACACACGTACCCGCACACACACACACACACACACACACACACACACACACACACACACACACACACACACATATATATATATATATATATATATATATATATATATATATAGTGAATGGTCCCCCTGGTCTGACTTTCACGAAACACACTCGTCTAGCTTAAACCACTATCAATCATTTCCCCCACTCTTTATCCGTGTCATAATCTAAATGCAGATTCCATAAACAGAGCCTCTTTCTTAAAACTGCATGCCTGTTGAACTCTGTTCTGTTTTCCTGCTTTCCAGCTAACTACAATATGGCCGTCTTCAAGTCAACATAAACAAGTTCTTGATGATCTGTTCCCCTTAAGTAATCCAATTTACCAAATTTCCACTACCAACATTTTCTCATTGCAATTCAAGGATAAGGGTTAATGGATATATGATAGTACTGTAGTATTCGTTAACGGTTTAGATTGGATAGACTTTGTTTATTTATGGGAAGGGCTCAACAAGGAACTTGTTTACATTGGATTTGAAGACTACCATGTTGTATTCAACCGGGAAGCAGGTAAGCGCAACAGTGTTCCACAGGGGGCAGTTCTGGGAAAGAAACTTTATGCATGAAATCTCCGTTCAGATTAGGACAAACGTAGTGGGAAATTGTTTATAGTTGGTGTAGCTAGTTGAGTGTTGTTGTAAAATTTGGGCAAGTGAGAACCATAGATTAGAGTCCATTCGAGCACTTGCCATGAAAATAACGATAGAGCAGAGACAGGCGCGCAACGTCTCTTCTGTGGGGAAAAAGATTGCAAAGAAGTAAAAAAAAAAGGCATAACCCAGTAGGTTTCGAAGCCGTTTTTGAATTCTATCAAGGCTTATTTAATAGGACACACATTAAACTCTAGTCCCTTCCGAAGTAATCGCAATGCATTTGTTGTACCGTTCCAACAACTTCTAGAAGGCCGCATGAAGGTGCCCTTGTCTTAGCGTGTCAATGGCCCTTTTATCTCCTCAATTATCTCATGACGACAGCCTCTAATGTTTTCCTTGAGCTTAGGGAATAACAAAAAGTCAGATGGAGCAAGGTCTGGACTATAAGGAGAGTTAGAAACTGTCTTGATGCCGATCTTAATCAAACAGTCTATGACAAGGATGGAATTGTGGACTGCTGCATTCGCGCAAATCTTTCCCCATGAATAATTGTATGTACAGTTCCCACACTGATACCAAACTGTGCACTTATTGTCTCTATAGACGCACGATGGTCCTTATTTATGAAATTCTTTATTTGGCTAATCAACTCTGGTGTTCTGACTTCCTTAGTCCTCCATCTTTCATCATCCCTCACAGACTACTTGCTTTCCTTAAATTTCTTATACCACCTCAAAACTGATGTTCGATGCATACAAGATGGTCCAAAAACAGTTTTAAGCATTCTATACGTTTCTCTGGAATTTTTTTCCAATTTTAAAACAGAATTTTATTGCCTGCGTTCTTCTAATGTACATTCTGTTGTACTTTTAAAAATAATTGAAAATTTTATATCTATATCATTAATTGCTAGATGAAAGATAATGTTTTTAAAATTACAACAAATTGTACATTACATAAAATAAATCCAAGGTAATTTTTTGATTCAATTTAAATTAAATTTTTATACCTTACTTTGTAAAATTTATAAAAGTGCACTTTGAAGATAAATAAATTTCAAATTGAATCTTGTACTTTTATTTTTAAAGCCTATAGTAACAACATTTTGTTTCACAATTTTCATGCCTTGGATGAAATGCTTTTCTAACTTGTATCTTATTTTTTAAGATTATATTTTAAAACTTTCCTTCTCTCCATTTCAGTTTATATTTCTCCTCACACCACAACTCATTTTTGCAACCCACTCTTTGTATTATTACAGGTCTGAATATTCTCTCTGTTGCAGTTTGTATTTCTCCTCACACCACAAGTCATTTTTGCAACCCCCTCTTCGTAATACAGGTCTGCATAATGAGAACATCTGATTAAAAAAAAACTTTAAAATAACTTTTTAGATTAAATTTTTAAAAACTTTTTCATAAAAGAAAATCTTTAAAATTTAATAAGGAACATGTTTCATATAGGTTTCATTAACAAATATTCAGTACATAACGAGAAAAATAGAGATGAAAATTTGAAAAGGAATGCATAACTGATAACGGTCAATAGTAGTCCTCGCGAGGGAAAGTCTTTGTTATTATTATTATAATTATTATTAAAAACATTTTGTGTCCTGTTCTTTCGCGCGAGGGCTAATTTAATTCGATTATCTATTTATACGTATTTATTTGTACAACAAAGAATGTAGAGACAAAACCCTCTCACTCGTGACTCCTCTTACAACTCTCTATTACACTATTAGAAAATACATGAGAAATGTATTAGCATAATCTCTTTCTCATATACTAGGAGTTCGTATAATTCTTTTTTGTATTACAAATTGTAATTGAGTAATTTAAATGAATCTGGATTAAGACATTTTGAATCAGCAAGAATAATAATCTCTAATGCAATGAAATAACGTAAAAAGCGTCCACAATTTATATCGTTTAATTAGCAAATCAATACCAAATGAAATACAAAACGCAACAAACATGTGTAATTTTTAACAACTATAGGTTGTTCAAAAAACAACAAAAACATAACAATCGTACTATTTACGAGGTTTTGATCTCTAGGTTTCATTTGAAAAAAGAATTCTTTTAACGTCACAAATGTACCCCATATTTTCAAATATCATACTGTTATTCTGTTTCTCCAAATTAATTATCCCGAGGAAGTCATTAATATGAAACTTTCGTGAATTTATAAATATTCTTGTTAAATTTTTTTCAGTTGCTGTATTGTTGTAATATCAACTTACCCACGGTAGAATTGTTCTCTCAGTGTTGCTAAGCGACGACATGGAAAAATGGCTTTACCGATATAAGTTAAATTAAAATAACGGTTTTGATTATCAGAACTTTACGAAGATCCCACCGAGTTATGTAAATTTTAAAGAAAATCTGTTCAGCTGTTTTGGAGTCTAGAAAGAACGAACTCCATCACACACACACACACACACACACACACACACACACACACACATATTTATATCTTAAACTTTTACGGTTCTTTGAACATTATTATTCGTTTCTCCTAGATGGATGATTTGAAAAGATCTATGGATTCTTATAACTATGAGCGGTAACCTTGCGGCTGGGTTTTATGCAGGGTATTTCTACGCCCCTGTTATATATATATATATATAAGTGAAAGTGTGTGTCTGTCTGTGTACATTTCTCTACACGATATCTCTGTCAATTTTCAGTCTACAGACTCGAAATTTGATATACAGGGTACTGAGATTTGGAAAAATCTTCGTTATCCGTTTTCAGCCAGAAATTTGGCTGTTAAGGGATCAAAGTTCCACGATTTGACCTTTGAGAACTCAGACAATTTCTGGTCTAAACATTTGAAATTTTTATAAAGGGTATTCAGTGATAGGGCAAGCGTTTTAATCGGTTTGGGTCGAAAATTTGAGTTACCAATATATAAATCTATGTATGTCTGTTTGCATGCCTGCCTAAAACTTTCGATAGAGGCGACGGAATTTTACAAGATTAGGATCGGTTTGAAACTCGGCCTTTCAGACGAGAAATATCGAAAAATTAGCGAAAAACATTAATATATTCACCTTCAACTGGCCACTTTTCTACAAGGGGTCGCTTTTTTCGCCGATATTTTCGAAAGTCATCCACTCCTTTCGATTGTCTAACCTTAATTAAAACCTACGTCACTTCCGGTTTGGCGGTGGTAGCAACAGCAAAGACGTCAGTTTTTTTCTCGTTCTTTTCCTCCTTTGCGATACAACTTCGAGCCTACCTTCCTATTCCCATTTTTTTTTTTTTTTTGCTCAACGTATACCTTCAAACACCCGGGCAACGCCGGGCACCCATCATGCTAGTATATATATATATATATATATATATATATATATATATATATATATATATATATATATATATATATATATATACTGAGTATTTTCCTTATATATGTTTGATTGATTTGTTTTAAGAAGTGATAGAAAGATAAAAAAAAAAGATATTAAGAGAAAAAACAAGGCTATCGAGTACATTTTCAGCAGAGGAAAAAAATGTCAATACGCGAATTAGGCTTAAACTTATAAACATTTTTTGAGGAAAAGGAACCAATGCATAAAAAACATGGTTAACAATTTGCGATAACCAGATTTTTCAGATGAAGATTTTAAAAGCGATTGTTTTAAGAATACAAAACTTTTGCAACATAATGTTTTTTAAAGGTCCAAATCGTACTGTTTGTTTTCTACTTGAATACTTACGATCGAAACAGTGTGAACTTTCACGTTTCCTTGGTTATAATTTTTAGTTTATGGAACTTCAAATACCCGTCATAGGACAGGTAAATTAATTCCTTAAAAAAAAAGTTTTTATGGTATGCCCTTTTATGAAAATTACAATCACCGTATAATGATACTAAATCGTATGTCTAGAATCCTCATTCCAATTATAATAAAAATCCATTACATTTGATTCTCAAAAATGTTTTACATTTATGGGTTTAAACTAAAGATGTTTTATGAAACCTTGAAACTCAGTTGATACTGATAATTATCTAATGAAAATAACATTTAACGCAAAAGTTGAAATACATACATTTTGAAATATATTATTCTCGCCTGAAAACATTTAAAGAAATGTCAGTTCGAAAATTAATGTCTAATAAACAGGGTGTCCACAAAGTCCGGCTACATTATGTAGCCAGACTTTGTGGAAGCATACTGTAGATTATGTAGCCAGACTTTGTGGGCACCCTGTACACACACACACACACACACACACATACGTATATATATGTATATATATATATATAATATATATATATATATATATACATACACAGGGTGCCCACAAAGTCTCGCTACATTATGTAGCCAGACTTCCACAAAGTCTCGCTACATAATGTAGCCAGACTTTGTGGACACCCTGTATATTGCTAAGCGTCAAGAAAAATTGTGGTATTTAAATTATTAAATAAAATAAAATTATTAAAGTTCACATTGAGATCCTTTACGCCTTCTAAGTGTGTTCCAAAATTTATTATGATCAGTTAAGTAGTATGGTACTCATCTACTCATAATTTTATATAAATAGATATAAACTAAAATTACTTCAATTTTAAATATTGGTTTTTAGGTAATATTTGTTATGATATTTTTTGTTTTTATTTTGCTTTTATTTTGTTTCCTTTTTTAATTTGACAACCTAACGCCTCAGATTTATCCAGTTTAGCAGAACATTTACCAGATAAAGCAGAATTCAGAAACCTTCCTCTGTGACTATGCAATTTCTACGGTTATATACCTAGAAATGAAGCTATTTACCTTGACATAGAGAAAGTAGCAACTATAGTAAAAATAAGTTTACCTTACGATGGTGGCTTAAACAGAGATAGAAGATACCAAGATCGTGAATATCACGGTTTCCATAGGGCTCCATGGGTGAGGCTGAGGGGCTGCACAATTCCTTTCTTAAATAGGACCAGAAGCTTTATATGGAAAACTGAAATAGCTGAATTTAATTTAATTATTATCTTTTTTTACTGGAAAAAAATATGATACATAACTTCAGGTACAAAAATTTTTAGGATAGTTAATGAAAAATTAAAAAATTCCAGGAGAGACGTCAGCCACACCCAGGTGCTTCAAAGTTCTGAGGGAGCTAATTGCGACGCCCGGTGGCATTTCTGTTCCGGGAGAAGAAGAGGTTTCCAAGCCTGGAGGCAAGGTAGATCTGGGAAACAGCGCCGAGTAAAGGGCTAGAAGTCTCAATTGAAGATTTTCTAAACAATGGGCAATGGGGGAAAACGTGAGAGCAGCAGTTAGTCAGGAAGAGGAGAAATTAGCCTAGATAAAGTGAGTGGAGGAAAACCCAGGTGGAGCCATAGAAAAGGGGGAAAAGAGGTGAAGAAATAATGGTGGGTGTTGGAGGAAGAAACCCAACCATGAAGACTCGCTCAATGATGAGCAACCCAGAAAAAATCCAGAAAAAAAACAACGATAAGGAAGACAAGATTGCTGGATTAATTAGTATCGAGTGGGTATTGCTTAGGGAGTCAACGAATCAACAGATAGAGGATTGGACAGCTCTATTAATGACGAATTATTTGATAACAGGAGCCCAAAGGACGCCAAAGAAGAGCAGCCTGAATAAGAGCAGTCCTGAGAATAGCAACCCTAAGAAAAGAGCAGAAGAAAGACCAGCGGTAAGTTTGGGCCCTCAACTAAAAAGTCCTCTCAGTACTACAATAACGTTTTCTGACAGTAATTAGTAGCAATATACCGAGAAAAATAATATCAATATCACCCTGGGAACGCTGGAAAGGTCAGTGTTGTTGGTAACATCTGATGCCAAAAGCAAGAGACTTACAGGGATTCTGAAAGAGAAAATGCTGGAGATGGGGGAGCTTCAGATTCCAGCACAGTATTTGGTAAGGGAGAGCTTTGCAATGTGAGATATCCTACTGCCAAACAAAGCAATAGCGGAAAAAGTGACAAAGGGATGGGATTAATTTCCAGAGGATTTCCCTCAGTTCCTGGTCCAAACCAGGAGCTTCAAAGGTCCAGGGGTTTTCTAAGGATGCTGATGGTACCTACAATTGCCTACATATATTACGTTGGAGAATGTGAATCTGAAGCCGGAATACAGATGCAAAAGGCAAACATTATCTGCGAGAAACATATTGGGGCAATAATGTCTTAATATGAAGAGATGGAGGCGATAAGGCCAAGGAATATAATCACAGAATATTATAGGCTCCCAATAAGAGTTTATGGAAAGGACTTTAACAACATCCCAGGCCAGTTCAATTGCGAGAGTTGGTCAATGACCATGATAGTGGAAGGAAGAAGGCTAAATTGCTAGCACTGCCAGGAAATCGGTAATGTCTAGGGCATGTCCACAAAATGCCAGCATAAGTAATAAAGACCACAAAAGAGGAAAGGAGGGCTAGGGTCACAACCAAAAAGAGGAAAAACAGGAGGAGGCCCTCTCCTAATAATCAGCCAAAAAATGGCCGTGGCAGCCAACAGAAAGCATAAGACGCTCTCCTCAGAGTCCGAGGGGGGAAATATGACATGAGGGTCTCCTCAGGAAAATTAGATCATACGGTATCACTGGTAGAATACTTAACATAATAACAACCTTCTTAGATAAGAGAAAAATCCAGGTTGTCCTCGACGGTCGTACATCTAAACAATATGATATAAATGCGGGGGTGCCCAAAGGGTATATCCTTGAACCTCTATTGTTCCTAATATTCATAAATGACCTCCCGACAAAATTGCCTCTGAGATGGGTATATATGCTAATGACACCATACTCTATAAAATGCACGACAGGAAAGCAAATGAACACATATCTAAAGAAATGACAGAAAGACTAGAGGATGACCTCCAATCTGTAGTGGAATGGGGACAAAAACGGATGGTCACATTCAAAGCCGCCAAAACTAAACTAGTTTTCTTCAATAAATACAAGAAACCTTCTCTACCACCAATAGCAATGGCCAGTAACTCTTTATCTGAGAGTACATCTTTCAAATTCCTTAGCCTAACGTTCACTGGAAACATGAGTTGGAGCAATTACATTGAAAGCATTGCCAGGGCCGCTGCGAAGAAAGTAGGCTCTGTCTATCGTGCTAGAAAACTACTAACACCCAAAAGTATCCTGTACCTCTATAAGGCCACCATTCACCCATGTATGGAGTATTGCTGTCGTATATGGGCTCGTGTATCTGGTACTAGTCTCTCACTCCTAGACAAGGTTCAAAAGAGAGTCTCCAATCTGATAGGTCCTGAACTGGAACCTAAGCTTCAGCCTTTGTCCCATCGACGGAATGTTGCATCCCTCTTCTTGTTCTACAAATATTTTAATGGTGAATGCTCTGACGAAGTGCAAGCACTTGTGCCCCCATGACGTAAACACCCCCGACAAACCCGACAGGCAGCTAAATCCCACCCCCACACAGTAGAGATCCCTAGATGTAGAAGATCTTTCTACTCCAGTAGTTTCTTCCCCAGAACCGCTAGACTTTGGAATTCCATTCCAGGTCCCCGTTCCCCAACTATACTGACGTGAACCGACATCTTCCTGCCAAATCCCTACATAGTACCATAGTAGTTGTTGCCCCTGATAGTAGCCCCCTACACCAAAGTTGCAATGTGCCTTGTTTGGGGTGAAAATGTAATAAAAAAACGGGGGACAAAAGGAGAATACAGAAAGCTACGACGATGAACTTGATATTGACCTTCTTGGTGATGCTGGTACCATTTGTCCGTCGATTGGATTCCAAACTTTTGACACAAACTTCAGTGCAGATCTGTACAAACTTTTTCATGGTGATGTTTTTACTCTTTTTGAGCAAGTATAGAACAAACACTAACAAAAGTGTGACACTGTTTCAAAAGATATACCACACAACGTGCACTTATCAGAATAGTCCTTTCCAGGTGGTTTTATTTATTGCATTTGTATTTAGTGCCTGTTCCTGCGCAACAAATATATGATCTTTTGTTTCTGCTTTTAAGTCATCTTTAGACAGAAAATTCCACGTGTCCTGACATTTTTGTTTCACTCAAACTAACAATGAAATTTTATTCTAACCAACTTTTCTGCTTTGATTCTTTACTTGTGCTTCTGCTTATCTTCCAATGAATCTTCATGTAGCTCTCCCTCTGTCGCTACTGCGTCGAGTAACTCTTCATGACTGTTAGTCAAATAGTACTGAACACTTCTAAGCCAACACATTCCTCAATCGCAATCAGCCCTCTTCCTCCTTTCCTTTCCTTTCCTTGTACAGTCTGAGCACATTAGAATTTAGGTGTAGTTCTCCATACTTGACTAACAGTTTCCGTGTGTCTCTATCCAGCGTTTGCATTTCTTCTTGTGTCCATCCTACAAAAGCTGCACTGTATCGAATTACAGCAACCACCCATGAATTGATAGCTGTGAACAGGTTCCCACCATTCAGTCTAGATTTCAGGAGCAGTTTGAGCCTTCTCATATACACCTCTTTTGTCTTCTCTTTTATTTCATTGCAAAGCATCGTATCAAGTTCATGGATTCCCAGGTACTTGTAGTCTTCTAAATCAGGATCCCTAATCTTTTACCATTTGGCAAAATGATGCTGCAATTATAGGTACCACCAATATCCTTAGGAAAAACCTTGATGTTTGAAGCTCCTGGTTTGAACCCGGCATTAAGGGAAATCCTCTGGAAATGAATCCACTCCCTTTCAAGAGAGACGTTGATAAACGAAATCAGAATTATTATTATTATTATTTACTCACTAGGAGTAGTCACACAGACCACAATGAAAGTTTCTCGTTGAGAAGAACTCTGGAGTCTAAGTGACAACAAGTCTCCCCAGATTTCAAGCACTCTCCAAATCTGCCAATAACCATTGCATAAGGACTTGTGTTATCAAATCAGCCGCTTACCATTGATTTCTCATTGGCGATGAATATTGGTCTTCACTGGAATGTGGTGACAACAAGCCTCTCCAAGGTCCCAGTCCTCTTTGAACTCGTCCATCGGAAGTCTTGCTAGTGCTTTGTTTTCTCGGTATTTCCATCCTCTTTGACCCTCCTCGCTTTGGTGTTGTGTCAGTTTTTGATGACTCATACACAAGGAAAAAATTCTGGTGATTTCATATGATGCTCCTCTGTATTTTACATCTGTAGCAGTTTGTCTATAGTTCTCCACTTTCAAGAGTTTTCCTTAATATTTCAGCAATTTTCATTACTGTTATCCGTTGTATCTTATGAGCCACATTATGATAGTGATCTCTCCTATTCTTTTTTAAAACGGAAATGTCTCTTAAAACAGAGTCTTTATACCATTCTCCATTGCATCACGTGTTTATTTCGACATAAAAGATTCCCGAGTTCTGCAAGATACATAGAAAGAAGGCCGGGGTTTATATCGTCCTAGGAATAACATCTAAGATGAGAGCAGTACTCCTTATAACCCAAATAATCCAAAATATCTGTTGCTACACGAAGGAAAAGAGAAAATATATATCACACGTAGCAGCACAGTCCCGAACAATTTCGTCCATGCGACTCGACATGATCCCAAACAACACTGTCGATTCGAACTTTAACACCTCCGTTGATTCGATATGATACATCCCGAATAGCACCATCGATTCAGACTCGGACACCTCCGTTCATTCGACATGACACGATCCCGAACAACACCGTCAATTTTAACCCGAACACCTCTATTGATTCAACGTGACACGACCCCGAATGACACCGTTGGTTCAAACCCGAACACCCCTGTTAATTCGACGTGACACGATCCCGAACAACACTATCGATTCTAATCCGAACACATCTGTCGATTCGAACCTGAACACCTCGGACGATTCGACATGATCCAAAATGCAATGACACAACACAACATGTTAGCAAAGCAAACTTGGGAGTTACTCGCTAAATGATTGTTATTAGCTTTTTATAGCATTTGGACAAACCGATTTTCGCCGTAGGTAGGCCCAACTTCGATATTAGCATACAATTCTTGAGCGCTTCCGTGCATGCTCGTCAAATTATCAATCCTCATCTAAAAATTCCCAAACATAATGCGCATAATATTTTCATTACTTGTTTCTTGAAGATAGAATATTTCTTTATATGCCGGACGAGAGCAGGCGTATATGCATCGCCGTCAATGAAATACGTTAGGTGAGCCACTCGCGAGAATCATCCTTTAGCTGTGCTGTAATTCCACCATACATAAAAAACATCACAATTTAAGGTGAACAACCCCAGAAGTATCCCTTACCTCGGAAGTAACAAATACATTTGTGCAACGTAGCGCGGGTGGCTATATGCAAATTCCGAGCTGTAACATCACGGTAAGGACAAAGAAGATTATTAAAAAGAGAGCACTTCGAAAAGACGATCACATTAGAGACGTGGATGACGTTTGAGAGTATGTTTAAGAAGACAATCACATGAGCGCTGTTACAGCCATAACGAGAAGTCATGCGTGGCGAGAGAATTAGAAAATAAATGTCATTATACAACTAAGAAAAGTGAACTGAAGTTCTTTTGCTATTCTTTGTCTACTGTGCGACTATTGCGATAATGTGTTGAATGACGTAACATTTGTCCGTAACAGAAGAAATAAATGGTCTTTTATGCATTTATTTACTTTTTATTGTTCTTATCCTAAGAGAAAAAACTGTTAGCAAAATGATATTTTTATATTTATTTATTTGCGGACTGTTATACTCATCTTCATAGTTGTTGTTTTGGTCAACTATTCCTCTGGCCTTCGTCAGGATAGAAATTTTGAGTCTCTTACTGTATTCTCAGTAATTACTGCCTTCCATAGTTGTTGTCGTCTCACCACGTTTTTTTGCCAACTAATACTATGGCCAACTTTGGGTAAGATTGAAACTGCTAACTTCAGACAATGCTCACCTGAAACCGAAAAATTCAACTCCTCTGTCCACTGCGCTTTGGAAGGCAGTAATTACTGAGGATACAGTTAAGAGATTCAGTATTCATATCCTGTCGCGGTTAAACTACTTGAAGAAGGCCAGAGGAATAGTTGTCCGAAATGTTTTGAAACAACAACTATGAAGATGAGGATAACAGTCCGCAAATATATAAATAAATAAATAAATTACTCATCTCAAAGGATTCAAATAATAAAATAAAGGATATTTTTCATTTTTTGCGTCTTGAGTGGCAGACACTGGTTCAGTTATTGACTCAACCGAAATTTCTATTCAAAGACAACAGGTTGAATTCCAACATGTATATTACAATATTTATCCACGGAAGGGTGATGCAAAACAAGGGTCGAAAAGTCAGATTTGGAGAGCCCGCACTCTCGAGGAAGAGCTGCTCTGAAAAAAATACATGGGTGTTACATATTACGGACCCTGCGGTTGCGATCAAGTTAACTAGTGTAAATTTTAACAAGAGTCACACTGAGTGCATGATGATATTCATCGTATGTTAAATGGAATCGTTCCTAGAGATAAGTGACGTATAGTTAAGGCAGAGGGCATCAGCTCGAACTGTAGTTAAACCAAAATATAAGGATGTCACGAATGACGCTACGTTTTAAGGCTACGTTTTCACGTTGAGCTGGGCAAAACATTGAAATTATCAATATTGTAACGTGCATCCAGGAGATAAGCGCCCGCGTGTTTGCGTGTTGTGTGGGTACGTGGGAGAGACGGATGAGGGGAAAAAGACTTACCTCGAGACCAGCTCAGCGTTACCGACCAAAAATAGAAAAGAGGGACCAAGATGGCGACCGCCGTCTTTTGTAAAGTATGATGTCTCGCAAAGTCACACGAATTCTCGGAATATGCAAATTTAGCCGGCCCAGAACGACGATAAAAGCGGGTGAGGGGAAAGACGTGGGGCAGTGACGATTGAGTTGGCTGGGGAATCGTGTGGCTGTTGCTTCTTGTGCCGTGTTGAGGATATCTTACCGTGTTAAAGAGAGAGTCGGGCGCCATCTTTAATTTTTCCTTACATTTTTTTTCTTACAAGCTATTTCGGCAGGTGAGTTGTTACACACTCCTTAGCGGATTCCGACTTCCGTGGCCACCGTCCTGCTCTGCCAGGTTGATATGCTGAGAATCTGTTTACAAGGTCAACTTCTTAGACTGCCACTGCAGGGCCAGATTTACCCCCTTTACAACAGCTGCTGAAAGAAGCCATCGCAGCATCAAGAGAATTGCTGCCAGGAAGCGATGTACTATTGCGGAAGCAACATATTGGTACAACATTACGCCAAAGGACGGGACGTTCCCTTCAACCGCACCTGCGAATGCTATTTACACGTACCGAGTCGGAGTGAAGGGAATCAACACTACGCAGCCAACCGACAAGGGAACATATAACAGATATGAAGTGGGAGATCCAGTGTGGGTGCGGCCTCCAGGAAATCGGTGCACCGACAAGTTTAAGCGAGGACACATATCTGGAGTGATTAGCCAGCAGTCTGTTTTGGTCGATGGAACCCCACGACATGTGCGAGATCTTCGCCCAGCTACCGAGGTGCGTCATACAACTACAGAAGAAAGCAGTGAAGCGTCTAGCGATGAGCTGCCGATGCACGGATTCAGTGAGCCCCTTCCAGAGACTGATAGCGATACTTCATCTGATGAGGCGGAACCAGATCCAGAGCCCGAATCTGAAACAGTGAATGTACCTCTTCGCAGAAGCACACGCACTAAAAGGCCACCCCCAGTGTTCTCTATGTGATCATCAGATCAGGGGGGAGTGTAACGTGCATCCAGGAGATAAGCGCCCGCGTGTTTGCGTGTTGTGTGGGTACGTGGGAGAGACGGATGAGGGGAAAAAGACTTACCTCGAGACCAGCTCAGCGTTACCGACCAAAAATAGAAAAGAGGGACCAAGATGGCGACCGCCGTCTTTTGTAAAGTATGATGTCTCGCAAAGTCACACGAATTCTCGGAATATGCAAATTTAGCCGGCCCAGAACGACGATAAAAGCGGGTGAGGGGAAAGACGTGGGGCAGTGACGATTGAGTTGGCTGGGGAATCGTGTGGCTGTTGCTTCTTGTGCCGTGTTGAGGATATCTTACCGTGTTAAAGAGAGAGTCGGGCGCCATCTTTAATTTTTCCTTACATTTTTTTTCTTACAAATATAGCTATAGGTTTTAATACTGTGAAAACTGCAACAGTTATCTCTCTTGGACTATGAGAAAATTTGCCTCCCTTTTGTCTGGGTGTGTTAGTGCGTGTTGTTTAAGCATTTTTGCGTAACTTAAAGTTACCGTCTCTTTGTATATATATTTAAACGAGTAATTAAGTCACTCGCTCTCTTCTTGTCAAAATGTAAATAAAGACTGTGTCTGAGTTAAAATTAAAACATGATACGTGTTAATTGGTTTATTTTTGTGTCAAGTTAACTATCAATGATTAAAATTAGCTAATTAATTAACAAAGGAAAAAAATTCTCCATAGAAGCAGTGCGAATGATACACTGCCAATGATGTCGAAAACCTTAAAATCCAGGGCGAATATCATTTCGATGTTTTTTTGTCAGCGTACGTTACGCATTTCTGCAAGTTAGAAACTGGAGAAATGACTATCTACAAAAACATTAGTATCTCTTTCCTGAGTCCATTGTCTCCAAATAAAACCTCCAAGAAAACACTGAGCGAACGTCTCCGTGTGTCCTCTTTCTTCGTCCAAATAAGCTTAATTCTATCAATAACAATCACTAAGCGAAAAGAAGCGACTATCAAAAGAGAAGCCATATAAACACCCCACACGTATATATAAAGAACGTTATTTTGTCATTGAAAATATTACACCGGCAGCCCCGTTGGCATTCCACTTTAAGTACCATGAAGTACCGTGCTCACATATAATGCAGTTAAGTTTAGTTAATTCATCAGTTTCAATTTCCTCGTACTAATTTCAACTGACGATCCATCCATCCCTTTAAAACTACTCCCCAGATAAGTAGTGACTCATTATGAAAACAAAATAATAAAAAGATTGAAAACAATGTTGAATATCTTAACGCTGTAGAATACCCATTAGTTTTGCAAGTTATAAAGTTTAGTTTCTACGAGTAAAACAAGTTTTCTCAGGAGAAAAGGTTTTTTTTCTGTTCACTGCTTTCAGATTCTAAAGATTGTCATTAACAAAATGGCCGTAAGAAACTAACAAACATTTGAAAATAACACAAAAATTCTTTAAAAATAAACGACTATGCATTTACTTTTTAAATGTTTAGTTCATTTAAGATGTTTTTTTTTTGTTTGAGACAATACGTCCATTTTACAACCTATCGAAAAAATAATCTGTTCTTATGCTATATAAAAAGGGAAAGGAAAATATATTCTAAAAGCATACAGGGTGCCGATAAAAGTGTCACCTAACGAAAACAATACTTCATCTTCTTAAAAAAAACTTTATTGAAAAAAATCAATTCAAGTAACGTGATTATGTAGTAGAGTTTACACCTATTCAATATAACCGCCTTCAGCTTACATCACCGTCTCGATACGGGTCCGGAACTGGAAGCATGCCTTTTCCACAAGCGCCGGCGGGAGCTCGGTGAATATTCGGCGGATGGCGGCGATCAGGCTGACTTTAATGTTGTGGGAAGTCATGTTGGCGATGTTCTTGACTTAGTACCAAACGAAGTAGTCCAGCGGGTTCAAATCAAAGGGAAGAGGGAGTTTCAGTGAGGGTACAAAGTCGTAGCACTCCTGAAGACAAGCTTGGATCTCTTTGGACTTGTGGGCCGGCACCGAGTCTTGCTGCCACACCCAAGGTCTGCCAGCAGCCACTTGATTGCACCAGCGGATCACCACACTCTTCAGCACATTCAGGTTCGCTATGGTGTGACCTTTCAAGCCGACTTCGAAGATGTGAGGTGGCATGATGTGGCCCTCACTTGAAAACACACCAAAGACCATAACCGTGGCCGGAAACTTTGTTTTTATCACCCTGGGCACATCTTAATTATTCGTGCCATCCAGAGATTCATTTAGATGGTGCTGGCAATGGTCCTGTTTTCATAACTTGGAAAAGGTAAATACAGACAATTACAAACTACCTGTTCTTACATTTTTACTGCTTTATTTTACTTGACCAACGCACACTTAACAACTAAAAGGGGATCTTACAGGTCAACACGGATCTCGCTTGTTTTTACTACATTTTTACATCAACAATTTGTCTATATTATATGGGCCTCACAAACTTTATACTGGGAAAATTTGATAACGTTATTATTGAACATGTAATCGAGTGATTATTAGATTTTAAGGTGGAAGCGCAGATTACTTACGAAACACACTCCTCTAACATGTTCAGAATGGCTTTCAAAATAAAAACATTATTTTAGCAACAAAAATACATATGTACCCAACATTTACACTGCACACACAAAAATTCAAGGTTGGTTCATAATATTTGTGGCTGGGGATCATGATAACCATTATCAAGATTAAATTTAGGGCAGATATTTTGACAACCCCCCCCCCCAAATTGATTGTCTATTCTGAAAAACGTTCTTAACAGGGGTAGGTTGCGAGTGTCCATTTCGAAAGCCATTCTTACCATCAGAATGTTCGGAGTGTCTATTCGAAAAGCCGTTCCTAACATGGGGAGGTTGTTGGTTAGGTTGTTGGGTGTTGGGCAATATCAAAAATAGCTGTACTTAAACTTTTTACGAGTGTGAGGGGGTGTGCTCTCACTGTGCAACGCCAGTTAACGGGTCCTGCTAGCATATAATAAAGCTTACCGTTTGTGTGTGTGTGTGTCTGTGTGTGTGTGTGTGTGTCTGTCTGTCTGTACACGAATAGGCTCCTATATGGTTTACTATTACACTAAATTGACCACATACAATGATAGAAGAGTTATCAAGGAGCGACCATGGGTAAAAAATAGGTATGTTACATTTTGAACAGAGGTGGTTTATTAAAATTGTGGGGTCTGTGTACACGCCCGGCCCCCAAAGAATGGAAACAAAAAAAACTAAAAATAAAACCTTTAAAAGGGTTTTTGATATGAATGTGCATAAGAATACTTGAATAAGTATGTTTCAGCTTGAACAAGGAATTGTATAATAAAATGTGGGGTCTGCGTACGCGCCTGGCCTCCATAGAATGGAAATATGCCACAAAGACTTTTGATATATATCCGCGTAAGTATACTTTGATATCTATGATTCAGTTTGAAGAAATACGGCATAATAAAATTAAGGGGTCATATGGAAATATGTCACAAAGTTTAACAAGGTTGGTTTTAATATAGATCCTAATAAGAATATTGTGATAAGCGTGTTTCAGTTTGAACAGGTGTGGCATAATAAGAATATGGTGTCTATCCGGTTTTCATAGAATTTTTTTTGTTGTTGTTTTGTTTTTTTGCTAAAATATAGTTTAAGAAAAGTAAATTGTTTATGAGTAATGTCGAAACCAATTCAGGGGACCGAAATAAGATTTTACCTATATTTAAATAATTTATGATAAAAAATGTAAGGGTTAAACTATTTGATATTATTTATGTCTGTGTGTTCTTATCCCCTTTAAATAACTAATTTTTTTTTATATCATAAGTTATTAAAGGCGTTTCCATTTTTATCATTAAATTAAATTAAATTATTAAAGTCATAAACTATTAAAATCATGAATTATTAAAATCATGAATTATTAAAATATTGGTCAAATCCTATTTCAGTCTCCTAAATTGATTTTGACAATATTTTCAAACATATTAGTTTACTTAAATTATATTTTAGGAAAAAAACATTTATATTTTAGATGGAAATTCATATATTATATATTATATCTATTATTATATCTATATATCTATAAAAGTGAACGTGTCTGTATGTGTGTCTGTGTACATTTGCCGACGCAATAATTCTCTTAATTTTAAGTCTACAGACTCGAAGTTTGATATACAGGATACTGAGATTTGGGAACATTTTGGTGATCGGTTTTCGGCCAGAAATTTGTCTGTTAAGGGATCGAAGTTCAACGATTTGACCTTTGGAAATTCTACCAAACTCCTCCAACAATTTTGGGTCTACCCACTTGAAATTTTAGATATAAGTTTCTTGGATATGGATCTAACTTAATAACTTTATTTGATCCTAAAACAATAAATGTTAAGGGGTTATAATAGAGGTCAAAGTTTTAAAAAAATTGACTGCTTTTTTTTTTGCTCAACATACACCTCCAAACACCCGGGCAACGCTGGGCTGAAATGCTAGTTATTAAATAAATGAAAAAAATAAATAATGAGATATAGTATGCAGCCATGTTTTTCTTACAAAAATGTTAGTAAT
Organism: Euprymna scolopes; assembly: GCF_053919585.1. Taxonomy (NCBI): domain Eukaryota; kingdom Metazoa; phylum Mollusca; class Cephalopoda; order Sepiida; family Sepiolidae; genus Euprymna; species Euprymna scolopes. The sequence goes on from NC_136505.1 coordinate 8,441,777, forward strand.
GAAGTCACTCGATATAAACGTGGTAGATATATCGGTAGTAATGAAGTATTTTGGCGTATTAGAGGGTTTCCTACTCATGAAAGACATCCTCCAATCCAACAGATTGCAGTTCATCTTGTCAGAGGCGTTATTTCACAAACAAAAATGCTGGCCAAGTTGCTTTACAGCCGAAAGAGACAACTCTTACTGCATTTTTTTTATTGTATGAACAAAATAATTAAAAAAAAAACAAAAAAAACTCTTATTTATAATCTGGTTCCATCTTATTACACACATGCAGAGGAGAAAAAACAAATGTTGAGTTTCGTCCACGTGTCAAATTTAACACTACAATTGGAAGAGTTTTCTCTGTGCACCCACGTCACCATGAATGTTTCTCTTTTGAGGCTTCTTCATCATGAAATAAGAGGACAGACTATATTTTAATTTCTAAGGACTATTGATTGACAAACTGTTAGCAAATATTATAGTGTTTTACATGGTTTTACATTCTCTTTGCAATTGAGAATTTGAAATGGGTCAATGGGTGCGGATAATAGAATCTCCGTTTTTTCTGGTTTTCTAAAAACATGCATTTTGATGGTCACTTTTTGCTACGAAGGACAACAAAGTTGATATAAAAAAACATATATTTCTTCAACATTTCACTTTTCTTTTCATCATATTTTGCTTTGGTTTCGATACTCCGAAATTTCTTTACCTGCTTTACACCCGCTTTACACCCGCTTTACATACTAACATACACCAGAATCTATTTTTTGAAGACTCTCTGTGAACCCAGTCAACGACGAATACATCTGCTAGTATATATATATATATATATATATATATATATATATACAATATATCTGCTAGTATATATACACATATATATATACATATATATATGTATATATATATATGTACATATATTCATATATAATTTGAAATGTTGTTAGAGTAGCCGAGCAGAAAAAGTAAATAATCTGTTATCCCTCTATCTATCTTTTTATCTAATTATCTGTGTATCTATCGATGTATCTATCTACCTACCTACCTAGATAGATAGATAGATAGATAGATAGATAGATATCTGTCTATATAAATATTATATCTCTAATGATAAGTGGACAACGGAGATTGGAATCGCCATATTTTTACAGTATATATATATATATATATGTGTGTGTGTGTGTGTGTGTGTGTGTGTATGTGTGTGTGTGTGTGTGTCCAAACCACTGACGAAAATCAGATAGGAAGAAATACGAGTTTAGTTTAATCAATGAAAGCTTTTCATTACTTTTTGTTTAAGTGCTTCTCAATGTCCTGACTTTAAGTTGTATCTATATTCGTCCGTATATTTCGACGATGCACTTGATCTAGGTACGCCTTTCCTAAGACGATACCGAATGCCGAACAATCTCTCAAAATCTGCCATCATCCACAAATGGAACTGAAATATATCGTTTACTTTCAATTGAAGAAGGCAAGAGGAAAATATTTCCGATGTTGGCTTCAGTGTATTTTCAAGTAAATGTCACTTCGATTCGACTTATTGCATACGAGCTATTATTGCAGGCCATTAAGTCGACCAGTTATATATTAATGATTTTTGTAATCATTAGCCGGACCGTAGATGTTAGAGAATAAATCGACAGGTTGTGTTTGGCCGAGATCACGTGATAGCTTAGAAAATAACATTTTAAAATAGTCAGCAGTTTTAAAGATACAACGTTAACGAGTGAAACTACACTATAATAGTGAAAATCAGAAAAATGAAAATCTATTAAAAACACAATGGTATCTACTGATTTCTGTGTCAGTTTAAGTTAAATACAATATTTACTTATTAGCATGTCAGAAGTAGTTAAATATTAACGCATAATTAAAAAACAAAAAACTGTCGCCATATTTATGTGGGGGCATGTGGCATAATAACAAAGAAATAACTCAATTATGCTAAAAACAAGGAAAAACGCATAATTTATTTAAAAAGTTGGCAAAAGTAACACGCTTTCTTCCTCCCTTTAGAACTCTTTTTCTTCAAAAAGTGTTGCGTGCGTATCAAAATACATAACGACATACCTGTTCTGCTATTTTTTCTTCTGGGAGTTCGTCAACCGTCCTTGGGAGGAGCTGGAATATGTTGAAAGAAACAACCAAAATAAGATGATATGAGAATTCATAGATTTTATTCACTCCCAGGTAGTGTGTCATAGTAGAGGAGTGATCGTATATCTCTGGCGTTGGGTGGTTCTTCTATGTCTTTTGCAAACCAGAACACATGACATGCGACACGGCACGTCCGATCAACTGTTTTGGTTACTCTCCAGTGCAAACTTGACCAGGTCACAGTTTGACATGTTTGACAACCTGTCAAAATATGGCGATTCCAATCTTCGTTGTCTACTCATCACTAGATAGATAGATATTTAAATAGACAGGTAGCAAGCTAGCTAGAAATTTAGCTAGCTAGCTAGCTAGCTAGATAGATAGATAAACGATAATTTACTTATTCTGCTCAGCGACTCTCTAACGACATTTCGAATTTTAGAAAAAAATAATTTGTAATATTTAAATTTTACTATCATTTATAGAAGGCAATACAGTGCAGATAGACACGAACTGAAGCACATTAAGAAATACAATATATGTGAATATGTTTTCGTATACTTTGATAACATTGTGTTGTATTCTTTTATTACTTGCGTTAGTGTGGTAGATGTGTTTCATTTTAATTCATAAGTATTGTAAGCGAGAGCAGAACCATAGAAATTGAAATGGATTTATGATTTTTTTGTTATTTCAAGTCAATAGTAATTATTTAATCTTAAGTGTTAGTATAAATATTTATTATTAATATTATTTCATGTAAATAGTCAACGAACTTGCTGTATTCTGTCGTCCCTAGTTTCTTCAAATGTAAGCGAACCTTTTTGGCATTCTCCATTCTTAGCAATCAACAGTGAATAAGTCATCGTATGGCCTATAAAACGTGTCAAGCGTCTTATACTGCTCCGAATTCCATACAGTTTTTTGGGGGAAAAGCTGCGCTGTTGTCACTGTGTTCCATTCTGTTCCAATTTTAAGACAAGTTCCTCTTGTCTCTTCTGTTGAAGTAACAATTTCTCGTCCAACATTTTTTGCCGCTGTTGTTGTTTATCTCCTTGTTCCGACTGTTGCTTTTGTCAAAAGTTGTTGTTTCTAAAACTGCTGTTTTAAAATTTCTCATATTTTATAAATCAGTGAAACGACAAAAGTGCGCTAAATTAGGTCAGCTTTTAAAAATGGATAGTTTTTTTCTACAAAGATGACTATTGTGTTATTTTTTTTTGCAACAGGTAAAAAGTTCAACTACAAAACGTTTCGTAACAAGTCTTTTTTCACTTTTTTCTCAAGAAAAGACAAAACATTTTACTGTTTGAGTGTTCATTCTATCTCCTTGCATTCGTTTTTTTTAGTAGTTTCGACGTCCGTTATTACTTTACTTGTTGGACCTTCCAGTTTGTTGTGATTTAATGTTGAAAGAAGAACGAGAAGAATTGAGAACACTGAAATGAAATATATATTAACAGAAAATACAAAAATGTATAGTGGTTGAGTGGGACTCCGCTCAACTGGAAGGACAAAGTAAGGTTACGATCCACTCCCACTGAGTCTCGGCTCCAGATACTTGATAGCAAAAATTAGTTACCGGAGGTGACGTCAGAAATAGTCCATTGCCAGAATCTGTAGGGATGCCACCCCAACACTTGAGCAAGCGACAGCGCCTATGACTATCCTGTAAGGTGCCGGTATCAACGAAGAGAAAGTAAAGAAAAAGTTTCATTTGTAGATTGATTGTTATATATATATATATATATATATATATATATATATATATATATATATATATATAGTAATTTATAAAACATATATGGCGATTAAGCTACACTGCATATTCGGCGTTTCATCCACTCTAGGATTCCTCAGGCTTATGCGCGAATTCTGTGGTTGTTTATCGTTTTTATATGGCCCTCTTCTATTGAGGATTTAGTTAGCCAATCAGCTTTCTAGTATCCACTGCACCCCTTCCTATCAGCCAATGGGCATGCATTTTATCGGACAAAGGATGTGTTTTAAAACTAGGTTAGTGTTTTTTTTGTTAGTTTATATATATATATATATATATATATATATATATATGTACATACATATATGCACATATATATACATATATATATACATACATATAAGTGTGATCGTTTATGTATATTCATGTTTATTAATTTCTTTATTTGTTCATTTTCTATTGTTTTTGTTAGTTTTAAAACTATTTTGTATCGCTATCCTAGAGTAAATTTTATTTTGTGAACACAGTTATTTGCTATTTCTCTTCTACAGTTAAACTGTGCAGCTTTTTGTCACTTAAAAGATAAATAATGAATAATTAAGAATGAAAAAATTAATACACTACAATAATAGTAAAAACTCATTTAACGAGTATTTGAGAAATAATTAACTTATGAAATTTCAAATGTTTCTAACGCTCTCTTCGGAGCGTCAACAATGGTTAAATATTCGAAAAAATAAATAAAATATTGAGAGAAATCCCCCCAATAAGTGTTACTATGACCATTCCTGAAACTTATTGGGTGAATTTCTCTCAGTGTTTTGTTTAATTTTGAACCATTTTTGACGCTCCGAGGACTACGTTTTTGTCAGACGTCTTGAATTCTTGTTGTTTACTTTACAAACTCGACGTTCATTTTCTAAAAACTATAAAAACTTAAGATTCCGTTAAAACATACAAATATTATCCAGGTATGTAGAAGAGTAACTTATTTTGCTTTTGGTAACATTCATTTATTATTATTTTTAAATTTTTGACGGTTTTTGTTTTCGATTGTTAGCTTCTCTGCTGAATTTCAGAAACTATTAAACAAGAAAAGATTAGAGATACGAAACAACTGATTATTTCACCATTTTAAAATACTTATTTTAGGTAAATTTACTTCAGTCTACGAAGAATTCTCAAACAATAAAAATTAAGGATGATGAAAGCCGAATAATTTTAGCGTTTTCAAATACTTTCCCGAATAAATTTATAATTACCACGGTCTAGGAGGAATTCTCACTAAAAGAACATGCAGAGAAAACAAAAATTGAATGGTTTCTGCATTTCATTATTCATAAGAATTACGCTTTTTTTTTCGAGAAACAGTAGAGTCTTACTGATTTTTAATCAACTAAAAGCAAAAGCAAAAATTCCTATTCTGCGATATTTTTCCATTTCCTCATGTAAATATTCTTCACTAACTCACCACTCCAGAAAAATACAATTTTAAATAAGTGACAAGACGAAAATAAGAAATTACATTTTTGGCCACTACCATTATTTTAATTGTTTTCAGTTCAAGTGTATATGAAAACACATAAATTTTTCTAAAGGATTTCCCATTTATTTTTAAACAAAATTATCTGTCTACAAGAAATTATTACACTAACATAGCAAAAACCTTTTCTTTACTGCACAAATCATATTAAATGCTTCCAGTTCACATATACATGCAAACACAAAACAAGGGTGCAGCACGATAAAATTTATTATTATTATTAAAGAGAGAGAGAGAGAGAGAGAGAGAGTACCGCAAAAGACACGATTGCATGGGACTCCGGATATATTGGGAGGTGTGTAAGAAGGTTGGGGTGGAGTGTGCTGGAAAATGGTTTGAGGGGGTGCCTTATGAAGTGAAAACAAGTGAGGAAGGTAGAGGTATGGTGGGACAAAAGTGTCATAACGACCAAGCAATTGGAACATAATCGTCCGGATTTGGTCGTCATTGACAAGGTCTCAAAAACTGGCAGATTGTAGATTTCTCAGTACCCTGGGACAAGAATGTGAGAGAGGAGGAGAATGAGAAGTGGAGCAATTATGATCCATTGCCTTGGTGATAAGACGTATACACGGGGTTACAACACAAATAATCCCGTTCGTAGTTGGTACGCTAGGAGTAGTATCAAGTCGTCTGGAAGGACAATTGAAAAAACTAAAAATCCTCGATGTTTTAGGCGGCCTTCAGAGCTCTGCAATTATAGGTACCACCAGCATCCTTAGAAAACCCCTTGATCTTTGAAGCTCCTGGTTTGGAGCAGGTATTGAGGAAAATCCTCTGGAAATAAATCCCATCCCTTTCCAGAGAGACGTTGATAAACAAAATCGGAATTATTATTATTATTATTATTATTATTATTATTATTATTATTATTGTTGTTGTTGTTGTTGTTGTTGTTGTTGTTATGATTATGATTATTATTATTATTATTATTATTTTTTTTTTTTTTTTTTTTTTGTACTAAATAGGAGTTCTCACACAGGTTATCATCAAAGGATTAGTAACTGGAAACAGCCGGTGCTGTTCCTCAGAGTCTTGCTGACAATAAGTATCCTAGGAATTCCAGCATTCTCCATCTCTTTCTATAACCTTTGCAAATAAATATACGTTATCGCAACAGTCGTTAATTTCTCCCTGACAACGACTATTAGTCTTCAATGACTGTTTACAAGTATTTTGTATGACACCAGTCGATGCCGATGCCATTTTTGAAGGAGGAGGAGAAGGAGGAAGAGAAGGAGGAGGGGGGACTTAGTTAACTTACAATTTTGCAGTTTCAGTTTTCTTTGTCCCATTTAGTGTTCCTCTCTTGTCTATTATTGGGTTGTAACAAAAATAATGGTCGCCTAAAATATCATTTTAACACAAAATTTGTAGTTCATTTTAGGGTTATATACTAATCAATATTTTTTAATTTATTTATTTTCAGGCAAAAACAATTTTTTAGAACCATACAGGGCCCTCAATAATGAATAATCTAAAACGTGACCTTTGTCTCCTCATGTTGCATGAGTTTAAACTTGTGTACACTGCATCCGAAACTTCTGCTAATATCAACAGAGCATGGGGAGAGGGGTCTACAAATGATCGGACAGTACGAAGGTGGTTTCAAAAATTCCGTAGTACCGAGGAAAGCTTTAAAATGGCTTAATTACTTATGCAAACAATAAAATTTAATGTCAAAAAGTAAGTCCACATAACTCTATAGAGTCCCAAGACTGTTATATATCATTCGAAAAATCAGACGAGAGTCGTGAAGATGAAAAGGGTAGAGGGCGAGCATGCCAACAAACAATTGTAAGCAGTTTTGAGCAAAATCCTCGTCAAAGTATCAGAGAAATGTCTCAGATACTTGGCGTCGGTACTGCAACAGTTTCACGCCATTTACAGAGCATTAGAAAGGTGAAAAAACTCGATAAATGGATCCTTCATGAGCTCAGTGAGAACCAAAAAGTTAGGAGATTTGAAGTCTGCTCAGTGCTTTGTGTGCGTAAAAGAAATGATCTCTTTCTTGATCGAATTTTTACTTGTGTCGAAAAGTGGATCCTTTATGATAATCGTAAACGATTTGGTCAATGGCTTGTCGTGATGAGTCTCCCAAACACTTTCCAAAGCCAAAGTTGTATCAGTAAAAGATTATGGTGACAGTTTGATGGTCTGCAATCGGTGTTGTCCCCTACAGTTTTAGGGAACAAATCAGAGTATTACAGCAGAGAATCAACTTGCCGTCATGCATGCTCCCTTGCAAAAAAAGAGGCCTTCCTTGGTGAATCGACGTTGTCTAATTCTGCTTCACGATAACGCGCGACCACACGTTACAAGATTGACTCTGCAGAAACTCACAGACTTGGGATACGAGACTTTAATACATCCTCCATATTCTCCAGACCTTTCGCCTACTGATTATCATTTTTTTAAGCATTTAAGCTCACTTTTAAATGATAAAACTTTTCGGCCCAAAGAAGAGGTGGAATCAGCTTTCAAAAATGTTGTTGCATCACAGCTAATAATTTTTTATCAACGAGGAATAAATAATCTTGTAGATCGATGGCAGAGATGCATAGCTGTGCAAGGCTCGTATTTTGGTTAATTTTACAATTTCTATTGTTCATTTTTCAAGAATAAATGTTTGTTTCTGAAATCGGCCATTATTTTTGGAACAACCTGATATTTTACTTCTGTTGCAGTTTCACTGTGGCTGGTTAGCAACTCTGGCTAATATGGTTTAGTTTCTGCATTTAAAGTTTTCTTTCAGATTCCAGTTGCTTTCAGTATTACCGTTTGTTGTACCCTTCTTTCATTTGATTCCAATTTCTACTTTCTTTTATACAATTCGTTACGACTCTTCCACGTGTTCTTACAATTATTGGCATTATATTGATTTTCTTCATATTCCATATTCCTTTAACTTCTCTGACAAGTTTATTATTATTATTATTATTATTATTATTATTATTATTATTATTATTATTACGGCATGATCCTGTTGACACCGGTTCCCATTAGATCATCGAAGTTAAGCAACGTTGAGCCTGATCAGTACTAAAATGGGTGACCATTTGAGTATTCAAGGTGTTGTATGTGCTTATCTCGGCATTGTTTATCATAGATATGTAGAGAGAGAGAGAGAGAGACAGACAGACAGAGAGAGAGAGACAGAGAGAGAGAGAGAGAGCTAAAGAGATTGAGAGAGAAAACACTGTGTGGTTTCTCTTTTCATATTGAAACCGAAACAAGTGTGCCGATGTTTTGATATCTCACACAAATAAAGTTTGTGTCTGTAAGTGTTGTTAGATGTGGGTTTTATATCAGGATGCAGTAAGAAAAATTGAAAATCAGAAAAATATCGATTGGAGAAGGAACAGTCCGAATTTTGTCCAAGTTAATGTCCTTATACTGCCTAACATCACAAGTGCACTTGATAAGTTTTATCCCTGATCAAGCTGAAGGGCCCGGCGTATAAACTCAGGAGTAGGTTATTTGATAAGACAGTGGCCAGTCCGAAAGTGAATATTTCTGTTTAGAGCACGATTGAACCATGACATTTGACTTTTGCAATTTAAATTTTAATTAAAGCCATTATATATAAATAATTTATAAAATCAGCAGTAAGTTCTCTACAGTGTAATGTAGATCACAATATATTGTAGACCATTTCACTACTGGAACACATTGAAAAATATTCGATTTCACTAATTTTAATGACAATAAAAGTATTAATTGAGGAACATTCGTTTATCGTCATTTAACCTCGGGCAACGATGGGTTTCCCTGCTAGTTTATAATAAACTCTTCATGATAAACTACTTAATATAAAAGATTTATAATAGAGTATACATTATGAAAAGTTCATTATAATCAAGTCATTCTAAACAATGCAATATAAATCGTTTTAATAAATCATTCATTATAAAAAAATATTTCATTATAAAAAATAGTTCATTATAAAAAGTTCTTTACAAAAATCCATTATAAAAATCCCTTATAAACAATACTAAGCAGATTCATCATAAATGTTTCGTTATAAACAATTCATTAAAACGATTTATTATAAATAATCCATTAAGAATTATTCATATATGTTTATATTATAAAAAAAGACCTTTATAAACCGTTCGTTATAAACAATCCAATATTAATTATTCATTATAGACCGTTCATTACAAACATTTCATTATATGGTGCATTATAAATGAATATATAATTCGTTTATTATAAACGGTTTATTATAAACAATTCCTTAAAAGCGGTTAATTATAAAGAATTCATTATAAACGGTTCGTTATAGACAGTTCACAATCAGCGGTTGGTTACAACCGGTATATTACGAAGTTTTTAATTGCAACTGATCTATTACAAACTATTTCTTATAAACGTTCCTTTATATACTAGTAATGATGAAAATCATTAGTTGTAAGTTAAACACCTTGAGTACTATTTTCTATACAGCTGTATGCTTGAACGCAACATATCTAATTATATCGAACATTTGACTCTATTTCATAATCCATATTCGTATCCATTTGGCCAGTTACACCTACGTAAGTTTATATATTTTCTTTCTTTCGAAGATATAATTAAATACTAGACTTTTAAGAGCATGTGTGTTGCTTATAGTAAATAAATATACAGTTATTCTCTCAGGGCAAATAATGTTTAGTTGTTGTTCAACTGGTTTTTTTTTCTGCATCAAAGAATTGGAAAAAATCGTAACTCAAAGAAAATTTAAAATCTTGACTAGTTTCTTATATACGTGCGTGTGTGTATGAGTATGTGATGATATATATATATATATGTGTGTGTGTGTGTGTGTGTGTTAAGTAATATGTAGGCGTGTTTAGTTTAAGAGTATAAACACCAAATATATACATTTTAAGAAAAAAATGCAAAAAAAAAGAAAGAAAACTAACTTTTAGAATGGTATGTTCACGAATACCATCTGTTTTATAATTAACGAGAAAAACCTTAAAGCGTAATTCGTGTATTCGTTTGCCTCGCTTATAATAATGAAACGTAGATTGAAAACTTTGCTGATTTTTCGAATGATATATAACAGTCTTAGGATTCTATAGAGTTATCAGGACTTACTTTTTGATATTAAATTTTATTGTTTGCATAAGTAATTGAGCCATTCTAAAGCTTTTCTCTGTAATTAGTATACCATATATCATTATACTGCCGAATTTACAAACGCAATTAATAACCCATTTAACATAGCGATACTTTTTTCAAACTAGCCTATTTTTCTACTTTCATAAATACAAGTATAAGCTTTTTTATTTCTATATTATTATTATTATTATTATTATTATTATTATTATTATTATTATTATTATTATTTACTCACTAGGAATAGTCACACAGGCCATCATCAAAGTTTGCCGTTGAGAACAAATTGTGGTATTCTATAGAGTCTGAGTAACAACAAGTCTCCCCAGATTCCCAGTACACTCCAACTCTTTCGATAACATTCGCAAAAGAATTTGCGTAATCACAACAGCCGCTTACCATTGGTTTTTCGTTAAAAGCGATCATTGGTCTTCACTGAAATTTGGGTGGCAATATGCTTCCTTAAAGTCCTAGTCCTCTTTGCAATCAACCAACGGAGATCTGTTTAGTGCTTTCTCTCTGCAGTCTCTCCATCCTCCTTGACCCTCCTCATGTATTTGGTGTGATGCCAGTTTATAGTGACGCACACAAAATAGGGGGGCTGCTTTTATTATTATATTTTGCCACATTCAAGGGTTTTCCTAAATATTTCTGAAGTACTGATTATTGTTATCCGTCTTATCTTCTCAGTCATCCCTCTGATTCTAATCTCTCCCATTCTTTTTTCAATTTTTTCGGTATGGTTCCTAGTGCTCCTACTCTTAGTGGTGTTATTTTGCCTTTTTTCATTTACCAAATCTATTTGAGCTCTCTGGAAAGTTCCGAGTATTTGCCCCGCTTCGTCCCATTGATCTTCACACTGTGGTCTGCTGGGACAGCAAAATCTACGATCTGACATGACTTTTCCTTCTTGTAAACTAATATGATTTCCAGTCTTTTTGGTTGGATGGATTTATCCGTTTGCATATCTAGGTACCATAGGATCTGTTGAGTTTCATTTTCCAGTACTGCTGCTGGTTTGTGTTTGTACCATTTGTCTGAGTGTTCAAGATGCAATCATCTGCATAATTGTCACTGCCTTCCCCACTTGATCGTGTCTATTTTTATATACTTTATGGGCTAGTTTGCTGCATTCACTTATTATAGTGTCTCTTTGTCCACAGAGTATGCATTTTCTGTTTTCTTGTTCCTTGTCGGTCCTTGCTTTGATGTGGTTGGTTCTAATCGCGTTATCTTGTGCGACTGTTATTTGGGATTCATTTTTCATGTTTATGGTTTGGTTTTTGTTGCAATTTCCAAGTGTTTTTCTTAATCTCATCTTTTGTCACTTATGAATCGTTCGTGTAGCTGTTTCTCTTCCCATTTTTCATTTAACCCCTCACGTGAGCAGGTGGCTAGGACTTCTGTCTATCTGAATTCTCGGCTCGTGTAGTCTAGTCTTCTCCCAGGTTGTTACATGAAATCTGGTATGCTGAAAGCGAATATCGAAGCAGAAGACAGGAAGAAAGACAAACTCATGTAGTCTATTCTACAGAAGCTTAATTTTTCAGAATTATGTACAATTTTTTTTACAATTATCACACAGTTTTTGTAACTTTTTTTCACAGTCTCAAATCTCTTCACAGACAGCGACAGGAAGGTGGAAGAGTCCCCTCTCCAGGGAATGGCGGTTCTATACGATCTGTTCTCCCCGAATTCAACAAGCAATCTGCTTAATTTTAGAGCATATCGGCCCAATATGGGTGGGGTGGAAATCTCTCCAGCCAATCAAATCACGCTAAACCACAACGATCTGAGACCCAATTCAAGACCAAATCCCATAACCTTGAGGTCATCAGCCATCACTCAACCAGTACAATATATTCTTCCAACACCCTCGCATTTCCTGTGGCTGAGTTTTTCCCAAATAACAAAATATCTCAGGTTTTTCCAACCAAAAAGCAAATATATCCATTTTGACAATGAATTAAAATATATCTATATTTATCCACCCTAAATTCCCGAGGCACCTGTCGTTACCCGGGATCGGTCAAAAAGCTATGTCAGCGTAGTTCTAAAGCTCCTCAATGGGGAATTACGTCACATCCCATCTCTTTTTCTATTTTGTTTGTTTCCTCCATATCTCTTGATGCAGTAATTATTCTTTCAGTGTTCTGCATTATGTATTTTTCTAATTTGCTTTTTTTGTTATTTACACAGTCTACTATACAAACCAGGCCTCTTCCTCCGTCTTTCTTTTTCACATAAAGTCGGTCAATATCATAATTTGCGTGCAGTACATAGTAATGAGTTTCCTAGTCTTCTGATCCTGATTCATTAGCTTTTCTTTAGTCCAGTTTATAAACTGCCCAGAGTACCTTACTAGTGATACTTCCCACGTGTTTATTCCTTTAATTAGGTTTCTACTATGTAGTTTAGTTTCAAGGGGTTTCTTGCTCTTCTAATGTATTCTTTTCTAATTTTCGCTTTTTTCTGTTGCTTTGATGTTGTCTACTTCCATAACTCCCAAGTATTTATAGCTCCATGTTCACCTAGTGCCCTCATCTCTCTTTGATTTAGTAGTACTATATAGTCTGCTGCTTCCAGTTTTCCCCTACTCATGGCCAGCAATGCGCACGTTTCTATACCATATTCCATTTGGACATCTTGGCTAAAGATTCTGTACGTGTTTATCAGCGTCTTTAGTTCTGTTTTTGTTTTTGCAAACAGTTTCAGGTCATCCATGTAGATTAGGTGGTTCATTCTTTTTTCTGTGTCAGTGAACTTCTATCCGGCTTGGCATTTTCTTAGTATATTGTTCAGGGGTGTCATGGTTATAATGAATAGTAATGATGATAATCACCTTTGTATTTTAATCTAAGTTATGTATTGTCCATCAGGTGTCAGTTCAAGTCTTCATGTTCTCATTGCATTTTTCCATGGAATTTAGTACATTCTCAGGCAGTCTATTATCGATGTTTGCAGATCTTATCATACGCTTTCTTATAGTCTATCTGTGCACTGGCTACGTTCTTTTTTCTACCTTTAACTTTCTTTGGTCTATGTATAATAGGTCACGTGTTCCTTTTTTATTATTTCCTGGCATCATTTCTCTTCTTCTGGCTGTAGTCAGTGATTATGAAGAGCATAGTAAATTTATTCCCTCAGTTTTGCTGTGAGTATTTTCCACATTGTAGGTAGACATGTTATTGGCCGGTAATTGCTGGGGATGTTTGCTTTTTCCGTCTCTTTTTGCACAAGTGTGGTTCTATCTTTAGTCATCTATTCTTCTGGCACATTAGATTAAAAAATACTTTTTTTCAGGTTTTTAATTAATCTTTCATGTAGTGTTCTGAAGTTCTTAAACCAATACACGTGTATTCCATCGTGGCCTGGTGTTCTCCAGTTTACCATTTGTCGGAGAGTTATCTTGAGTGTTTCCTTGTTGATTTCCTTCTCCGTTCCTTCTTCGATTTGCTGTGACTCTTCCTGCATGTCTTTCCGCCACTCGGCGTCTCTATTATAACCCTGTCGCTCTTCCTATATCTAACTTCAGTAGCATTTTGTCCTATTTTAGGTTTTCATCCATCCACATTCTGATAGAATTGGCTTTCATTGTTTTCAAATGTCATGTTTTGCTAAGATTTTCATATTTGTATACGTACCGTCTTAATCTTCGTGCTTTCTTGTTTCAATTCTTCCTGTTTGTTACTGAGTCTCTCCCCGTTGGTCACATTTCTACTTTTCTATCCTTTTCGCGTCGTTTTCCTCTTGTTTATCACTTTGACTTTTTTTTTCAGTTTGTGGATTTTGGGTTTCCAGATCTTGTTGCTCCTTTTTCTTTCTCCATCTTTTTTTCTACTTAAACCTTCATACTCCAATCTCTCCTCCCCCCTCGCCAGTCTTTCACGAGAAATACCCGTCTGGCCGAAACTACTGTCAATAATTTTCCCCACTCTTTATCTGTGCCTAAATCCAAACGTAGATTCCATGAGCAAAGCTTCTTTCTTAGAACTGCACGCCAGTGGAACTCTCTACCGCTTGCCTGTTTCCCACCTGACTACAACTTGGATGTTTTCAAGTCCAATATAAACAAACTCCTGACAAACCGCCCCCTTAAGTAAAACACTCTATCACATCTCCAATACTAATGATTACTACAATACTATCTCAGTTATTACTGTACACGCAATAACCCTTATCCCTGGGTGGCCTTCGGGCCTTGATAAGTGGTGACCCCCATGTAAAAAAACGATCACGTGTGAGTAACGCAAACTGTATGCAAATTAGATTATGCAAGGTGTATAAAAGGATAAGTAAAAAGAAGGACCGGCGAGTTGATTGACGACGTTTTATGTGAACGGACGTGTGTATTGTCACAATTATTGAAGCTGACTCAAATGATTGTAGACGGAGCAGAACCGTGACTACCGTTATATGATGGCCTAGCGACGACTATAATTTAGTCTGGTGACGTCATGAACATCGGTCTGTTGAAATTTGGTCACGTGTCTCATGACTAAACCGGAAGTTGGTTTAAAGTTTTGGAGGGTTAAATAAATTTAAACATGCCTTCAAGATGTATAGTTCAAAAATGCCGAGGTAACTACGAAAATGGACCAAAAGTTTCCCCGAAAAAACAAAATAATTTACCAGTGGATTAATGCAATAAAAAGAAAGGATTTTACTCCATCTAAATATAGCAGAGTAAGTGTTAAAATGTTTGAGATATTTAAAAAAAACAAAAAAACGCGCCTTTTTTATTTATTTTTATTTTTTTTAGAACGTATTTTAAAATAAAAATGAAAGTATGTATATAAAAAATAAATTTTACATGTAATTTGAGTTATGTGCGGAAATAATAAATTATTATTTCGAAACTTATTTTAAAATGGGGAGTATGGTGAAAATATTATGTACTTTCACCTAACAATTTAATAAAAGCGATATCGTAAAAACAGAATTCCTTATTTAAATAATTCTAAATAAGAAAAACCATTGATCTTTTTAGTTCAACTATTTTACTGTGTAATATTTATATTATTTGTGGTAAATGTCGTGGCCCTGTAGGTGTCAGAATTTTAGAGAATATATTTCCAAAATAAACTATTAAAATTGTTAAAAAAAATAATAGAAATATTATTTTTTATTTTAAAAAAATATTTACAAAATGCCAGCAATAAAGAATAATATTTCTATTATTGTTTAAACAATTTTAATAGTTTATTTTGGAAGTATATTCCATAAAGAAAATAAACAACCCACTGTAAACGGAGAAATTACGAGTTTTGTATATGTTATTCGCAGTTTTGTGTTAGGGTTGCCAAAAATTCACCAAAAATTCTGATACTGCTAGTGGCACTGTAAACGAAAATAACGTTTAAAATTAAGGCAAACGAGTAGTTTCCAAGATATGAAGAAATATTAGTTTTAAAAAATAGGGGATCACTTTTCTATAAAAATTTAACGTAAAATGAGCACCCAGTTTATGGCTATCGTTTTTTTTTTTTTTAGGGCGCTTTCTTTTTAACAAATAAAAGCGAAGAAAAATGAGTTTGGCCACCTTTATGTTGCGGTTGGGAGTTAACATACAATGAACACAGTTTAACGTAAACTGAGCACCCCCTTTCAAAAAGTGTAAACAGAATTTTTGTCGGGGAAAGGAAACTGTAGGTGCTCATTTTACGTTTAGTTGTGTTCACTCCTACATCAAAGAGGCACTTCGCCTTGTTTGAGGCGAAAATGTAATTTAAAAAAAATTGCTCGTTGCCCATGTAAAAAAAAAAAAAAAACTGGCAATAAAGTGGGTGGTCGTTTTAGGTTAAATTATCCCCCACTTTTTTTAACTAACATCTCTTTATATCTTGGAAACTACTTATTTGCCGTAATTTTAAACGCTATTTTCGTTTTCAGCACTCCGAAAATCTATAAAAGTTGTGATTTAAAAGGATTTTTCGAGGGTGGACTAATTCTGCACATTTACCTTATTTTTTTATTTTATTGTTTTTTGTCATGTAATTTTCTTCTTTTTTTGTATTAAGTCAAACATGGTACGATTTACTTTGAAATTATTTATTTAGGTATGTGAACTTCATTTTTAACCTGAAGACATACAGCGAGAGGCATCAGCATTTAATGAAAGGACTGGAAAGACAATTAGTGTTAAATTAAAAAAAAATCCCTATCTTAAAGATGGTGCTATTCCTCGAATATTACCAAACTGTCCATCCTATTTATCGTCATCAACCACTTTTAGAGAGTCTCCTACCGCAAAGAAAATGCGTTTAGAAAATTCTGCTCTTAAGCGTGCATTATGTGAAAGTGTTGCTGACGAGTTAGAGTTACGGAAACATAAAACTTTCCATGATATTGATGATTTAGAAAAAAATTAATGTTTATAGAAATTATTGGACTTCTATTAGGCAAGACAATACCATCATTATATGCCATATAAAGAGATGCCCAGGCCCAAAAATAAAAATGTATATGGTGATTGAACCGGATTTGGCCGTTAGAGTATTCTGTAGTGATGTGGAAATGAGTACTATAGGGGAGTATAGAATTCCTAAACATGTAACAGAGGAAAATACTCTGCAAATTTTGATGGAAAATATGAAAAAATGGACATCGAAGAACAGGAAATGAAAACTTCTAATATAAGTTCTTTATTAAAATTAATCTTATCATTTTTGCTATTAGTGCAAGATGAATCATTTAAATATTTTAATGCCATTAAGTTCATATATGAACAGATTAACATAATAATAATGAATAAGGTTAATTATTCGAGTGAAATGATAGTATTTTCTTCCTTATTATATAACTGCTCCCCTAGAGGGTACAGACTGTTAAGAGACACTAAAAAATGTAATTTTACCATGCTATTTAACCATTCGAAGATTTACCTTATCAACTTCTATGAACCCTCTCATTGAACAACACGATAACAATTTTCTCATGTATATTAAAAGTAAGTTCAAGTTAGTAATGCAGAATGACATCACAGTATCTTTACTTGTTGATGAAATACATCTCAAACCTTATCTTGATTATAAAGGTGGTAATATTGTTGGCTTAGCTAACAACAGCAAATAACCTGCCACAAGTGCATTTGCTTTTATGCTTAGCAGTGATATTCTCACAATATAAGGATGTTGTGTATGTTATGCCAACTAAATGTCTTATAGCTGAAAACTTATATGACATAATTAAACGTGTAATAATTGGCTTAGAAGATATAGGGTTTAAGGTATTATCTGTTATAACAGATAATAATGCAATAAATAAAAAAAGCTTTGTCTTTCTTTTGTAGCCCATCAAAGCTTTCAATTGTATATCCCCATCTAGTTAGAAAGTCTAGCCCTCTTTTCTTATTATTCAACTCAGAACATATATTAAAATGCATTAGAAACAATTGGTTTGGCCAAAAAGATGAACGTAAATGCATAATGTTCCCAAAGTTCTCCATTTTCTAGTTTGCATAAACATTATGCCCTAGAATCTCAATCACTTGTGAAATATTGCTATAAGTTGACTTCAAAAGCTCTTTCTCCGACTACTTTTGAAAGGCAAAATGTTAATTTGGTTTTGCAAATTTTCAACGAATATACTATTCAAGGTTTGCTAACCTTAGGAAAACAGGAATGCTTGCCAAATTATGCAGAAATCGCAGAATACATTCAAATATTTTATATTTGGTGGACAATACTGAATGTGAAAACACCATATAAAGGTTGTCAACTTCGTAATAAATATGCTAATCCACTTACATTAAATAGTGATAATTATAGTTTCCTAAATGTGTTCTGTGACTGGTTAGAAACTTGGAATAGTATTCCTGTAAGAACTGGTAAGGTAACAAAGGAAAAATATACTGCTTTGCACCATACTACTTAGGCAATTTTAGAATTGACTAAATATTGTATAAATGTAATGAACATGGTATATATATTACCGGGAAAGTTTCAGACAGATAAACTTGAGGCAAGGTTTGGCCAGTATCGACAACTTAGTGGAGATCAGTATAATATATCGATACGTCAGGTGTATGAATGTAAACAAAAACTCAGAATATTGTCAGTTTTTAAATTGAGCCTACCAATTAATAATCGAACTATTGAATTGAAAAATTTAAAAGAAACTAACTGGGATGAAATGACAAGGGAGCAAGAGTTACATGTTTATAAATTTAACATAGATGAAAGAGAAGATGATGTTAATCAATGTGAGGAAGTACTTTCTATTATATTACACTTAGCAGGTTATTGCTGTTATGCAGTTTTCAAAAAACTGAAATGCAATAGCTGCAAAAATTTAATATCCGAGAGAGAGGCTGTTGAAAAACAGCTGAATTAAACAGCTACTTTCAGGGTATTAACAGAGGTTCTCTGCTATACCCAAATGATATAACTAATAATTTTGTCTTATATAATTATATAGTTATAAACAAACTTACAAAATGCGATTCTTTTTTACATTCGATTCATCAGAGAAAATTAGCCATGTACATAACTTTAAATATTTTGGCTGATCAAAACCGATTATTTTATGTTGACTCTTGTGATGAGGGTCACACTATTCAGCAAGTTGAAAAAATGCTGATATGGAGTTCATCGAATTTCCTTATAAACAATTTTTCTCACAAAGAGAATGGCAATATTAGCAAATAAATATCAGAAAAAGAAAAATTCAAACTTTTAATTAAATTCTACAGCAGATTTTTGAAAAGTTTTAATATTCAATGTTTGAAATATTTCTGCCTTAGTAACTTTGTTTATACTAACATTTGTTTGAATTTAATTTTTAACTCATTGTTCGCTATTCAGTTAAACTAATTTATTGTTCGTTTATCAGTTAAACTAATTTATTGTTCGTTTATCAGTTAAACTAATTTATTGTTCGTTTATCAGTTAAACTAATTTATTGTTCGTTTATCAGTTAAACTAATTTATTGTTCGTATTTCAGTTAAACTAATTTATTGTTCGTTTATCAGTTAAACTAATTTATTGTTCGTATTACAGTTAAACTTATTTATCGTTTGTTTTTCAGTTTTGATTTTTAAAATATTGTTTTTTTTTAATTTAAAAAATATTTATTATTCATTTTTATTTATTTCTATTGAATAAACTTCAGTTTCATACAAATCAAATCGTATTCCTTTTCTTTTTAATCTTTTTAACAACTTTCCTCCCTTTCAATTCGTTTTTTATTATTAATATTTGTATTATTAATATTGGATGAGTTTCAGTACAAAGTACCATATTTATCTTTTTAAATCCAATTTTGAAGTTTTCTAACGCAATCTGTAAAAAATGTCTGCTTATTATTGACAGTGTGTTCCACTTATCTTGCTTGCTAGGACCTATGGCGATGGCGTCATTTCTCAGCTGACAGGCCATCTATTACGATGGTCACGGCAGAACACAACTTTATCACTCTAGTGAAATCAATTTTCAAACTGGAATAGAATTTCTCCTATCTTTTTAAGTAGATAGAACATAAGCTAAACAATTATATAGGAAAAAATGGCAGCTTTTTTGTTGGGAGTCAGCATAGTAATATACCGAGTATTTACTTAGATTCATGGCGAGGATAAAACGAAGCTATTAGTAATAACAAAAGGAAAGAAAAGTAAACAGTTGAATATCCCTAAAATTAAGAAATAATGTTCATACAAAAATCTGCAAAACAGTCAATTTACAAAAGCGGCATTATTATTATTATTATTATTATTATTATTATTATTATTATTATTATTATTATTATTATTATTATTCATTTATTTATACGGCATAGATTACAGAAGTTCAGTAATTAATGATTATTTGGAATTACCAGATGCTGTATTTACTCTCCGTTCATGTCAGTATTCTTTCTAGTCGTGCTGAACTTCTGTATGCCACTGCTTATCAAGCAGTGCAGAAAAAGGAAACATTTTATTAGGATTGCGCAACGGGGGCCATGATATTACAATATAATAACCCCCCCTTAGAAATTATGCAGACACACACGTGGCGAATAAATAAGTGAATAAATAAATTAAAATCACATCAAAGTGAGACGAATAATAATAATAATAATAATAATAATAATAATAATAATAATAATAATAATAATAATAATAATAATAATGAAAGGGGTATAGAAAATGAAGAAAATCAAATTAATACCTATAATTGTAGGAGCACTAGGAACAATCCCCCCAAAAATTTGAAAAATAGAATGGGGGAAATTGGAATCAAAGGAATGAATAAACGAACAACAATAATAAAAGCAGCTGAAATATTAAGGAAAATCCTTGAATGACACACATGAGAAACAAGCGCGAGGCAAAAACCTGAAACGCCACATGGAACAAGTACATAGAAGCCGCATATCTACCCCACTCCCACCTCATTACTACATCATTGACCCTCCTAAAAAAAAGTGAGACTAAACAGCCAAGTAGAGTCAAGGAGGAAGGAAATACCGAGGAGAGAGTACTGACCAGATCTCCGCTGGATAAGTGCAAAGAAAACTGGGATCTTGGGGAAGTTCATTGCCACTCAAAAACAAGTGAAGACCAATAGCTGCTGCCAACAAGAAACCAATGGCAAGCAGTTGTTGCGATAAAGCAAATTTATTTGCAAATACTATCGACAGAGGTGGAGAGTACTGAAAACCTGAGGAGATTTGTTGTCACTCAGCTTCCAGGGAACACCGCAGGCTGTTTTCAAGGAGAAATCTTTGATGATCTGTGTGAAAGCTCCTTGTGAGCCAATAATAATAATAATAATAATAATAATAATAATAATAATAATAATCCTTTGTTGTCAGCTATTTCAGCTGACCACAGGGTAAAATCAAAGAAAAGGAAAAATAGAGCAAATACACGGAGCTAGCCACAGAGCTGAAAGAGATATGGGTGATGAAGAAAATCCAAATAATACCTATAAGGGTAGAAGCACTAGGAACAATTCTGAAAAACTTTGAAAAAAAGAATAGGATAAATTGTAATCAGAGGAATTGCTGAAAAGATACAACGAATAACAATAATAAAAACAGCAGAAATATTAAGAAACGCGGACCAGAAAAATTGCTGCAGAGGCAAAACATTAACAAGCGTTACATGGAACCGAGAACATTAAAGGTGCATATCTATAAGTTTTCTATCCTCTCTCCATCCCCCTCCTACTATATCATCACCCCCCAAAGAGTGATACTAAATAACCGAGAAGGGTCAAGGAGGATGGAAAGACCGATAAAAGAGCACTGACCAGATTTCCGCTGGACAAGTGGACGTCACTTAAATTCCAGTGGAGACCAATGGCCGTTGCCAGCGAGAAATCAATGGTAAGCAGCTGTTGCGATAACGCAAATATTATCGAAAGAGGTGGACAGTACTTGAAATCTGAGGATACTTGTTGTCACTCAGTTTACAGGGAACGTCACAGATTGTTTACAAGTTTTGATGACCTGTGTAAAAGGACCTTGTGAGCCAATAACAATAATAATAATAATAATAATAATAATATTAATAATATTAATAATAATAATAATAATAATAAACTGTTTTTAATGACGAAGAAGGAACTAGAGATGATAATAAACACAACTATAATCTGCAGCCAGGATATCCGAATGAAATTTTGTATGGAAAATTGCGCACTGCTAACCATGAGAAGGAGAAAACTGCAAGCGGCAAAAGTTATGATAATATCCAACCAAACGGAAATGAAGGTTGACATAAAAGCTACACATATTTGGGAGTTCTGGAGGCAGATAGCGTCAAAGCAATAGAAATGAAAGAGAAAATAAGGACAAGAATACTTCAGAAGAACAAAGAAACTCCTCGCAACTAAACTATATTGTAGAAAACTAATTAAAGGTGTAAACACCTGGAAAGTGCCACTGATTAGATATTCTAAACCGTTTATAGGTTGGACCAAATAGGAATTGTTTTTTTGTTTTTTTACCAGGAGACCAAGAAACTCATGATCATGTACAATGCACTACACCGAAATGATGATACTGACCGACTCTATGTGAAAAGGAAAGACGGGGGAAGCGGACTGAATTGTATAGAAGGCTGTAAATAACACAAAATAAGAATTAGAAAAAATGCATAATGCAGGCCACCGAAAGAACAATTATGGCTGCATGAAACAATGAAAAAAAAACGAACAAGACGAGAAAAGAAAATGGAAAAGAAACAACTACACAGACGATTTATAAAGATGACAAAAGATGAGACTAACGAAAACAATTGGACATAGTTATAAAAAACAGAAAAACTGAATCACTAATAACAGCCGCACAAGAAATCAAAGCAATAATTGACAAGACAGAAGAAAACAGTAAATGCAGACTCTGTGGACAAGGAGACGAAACAACAAACCACAGATTAAACGAATACAGCAAACTAGATCAAAAAGAATACAAAAATAGACATGATAAGTGTGGAAAGCAGTGTTCTGGAAATTACGCAGACAACTGCATATTGAACATCCAGATATAATGATACAAGCACAAACCGGCGAGATTACTTGAAAATGGAAGCCATAACATCCTTTGGGACATGGATATACAAACGGATATATCTATTTAAGCAAAAAGACCGGATGTCATAATAGTTAATAATAAGAAAAGCCCTTGTAGATTAAGGAGACAGAGAAGCAGAGCAAATACACGGAACTAGCCAGAGAGCTCAGAGGAATATGATAATTGAAAAAAGTTAAGATAACACCAATAAAGTAGGAGAACTAGGGACTATACAAAAAACCTTCGAAAAAAAGGAAAGATTGAAATTAGAAGGATGTAACAGATAACAATATTGAAAACGGCTAGAACATGAAGAAAAACGCTTCAAGGCGAAGACTAATACACATGAATCACATGCGTAAACCGGATATCTAGAAACTGCTATAAAGATAAAACACAAACAAGCATTACATGGAAGCAGGAAACCTGAAACTATGATTATATGTTAACTCTTCCACTAACACAAAAAAAAGGAGGAGATGGATATGACCAAGCACCATGCCAAAAGGTTAAAGAGATTCAGGAAGGATGGAAAGACTGATCAAAGAAAGCGCTAGATACACCTCCGCTGTATGAGTGCAAAGGGAATTGTGACCTTGAGGCCGGCTTATTGCCACCCAAATTCCAATGAAGATCAATGGTCGCTGACAACGAGAAATCAATGGTAAGCAACTTCATCTTCAAATTTTATCTAAAGAAGGGAGAGTACTGAATATCTGGAGAGACTTCTTGTAACTCAGATTCAAGGGAACACCACGGGTTGTTCTCAAGGAGAAATTTAATGATTGCATGTTTGGCTTCTCCTAGAGAATAAATAATAATTTAAGTGCTACTGGTGGGTTGCGGCGTTGTCGGCTTGTGGAAATAATTATATATATATATAAACTGTGTCAATCGCTTTACTGCAGATTAGTAAAATATCAATATTTCCCTAAATATATGTCACAAAAAATGAAAAGGTTTTGACGAGATAATTTAGCGAATTGTCCGGACTATTGCGAGAGAACCACCCATTAGTTTTTCCTGAAATTTTGCCACAAATTGTATTTCAATACATAGATGTGCATAGTAACAACATTTTTTTGCCGAATATTCCCGTTGCGTCCCCAGATTTCATCGGTGAAGAAAAAAAGGCCAAACAGAAATTTTGAAGGCCAAACTGCTTTAAAATAGGCCAAATTCGCGAAATTTGGCCTCGCTATAAAAAAAAAGGGAAATCCCCCTGCTTGAACTTTCTGTTTGGTTAAGAATCAAGATGGCTGAATTAATAATTACTCGCTTGTCGCATTGATATTTTTCTTTTTTCGCTATAAAAAAATAACTACTTGATGAAATTACGTGATTTTTTCTGTAAGAAAACTTTATCCCATGACGAGTACGTACAATATATTTTTTAAAAAATATTTTCATTTTTTTAATGTCAATGGAAAACTGCACAAGAACCCGGGTTTGTATTACTGTACACATAGATTCGAAAAAGTTGTCAAAAAACAAATATATAACAAATAAATGTTATCAAAGGCAAGATAAGTTACTTTTCTACCAAACTGGATTTTTCGTGTTTTTATTCAATGTAATATATTTATTCAGCTCGAAAAACGGGTTTGTATTACTGTACACATAGATTCGAAAAAGTTGATAAGATACGAAACAATATGCATAATATAAACACAGCACGAAAACAAACGTTGTGATCCATTCCCAGCACACGCGCACACACGCGCACACACACACACTCTGGCGTTAGCGGCACACACGTACAGACAACACGAAAACAAACGTTATTAGTACTACTATAATTTCCAGCACACGCGCACACACGCACACACACTCACGTCCACTACCGTCCTTGGCTACGTCACGTTGTTATGGCAACCGAGCCCGCTGACTAACACCAAGACCGTCTTAAAACGTCTTTATAACGAAGGCCACGCTAACATGCGACAAATATACAGTAAATTTAATTTTCTTCATTTCTACGCAAATATTACGCAAATATAAATCATATAGAATATCTGTATGAATATAATTACACGTAATAGTTAAATAAAGATGATCATCGTATAAGAGAACCGAAAAAAAAATAATAGGGAATTAATTTAAAACGATAAAAAATATGCACATTAGCTAGATCTTTTGTAGATGAATGCAATTCCACGACTCATAAATAACAAAGTTGTATTTTCTTTTTAAATAAATAGAAAAAAGGGGTGTTGATAAGACTATCAATACACACAAAAAAATATAGATCTATTTTTGGGTAAAGTTCCCCCGAGTTTTCCTTTCACTTCAGTAAATAATGGTCTTTTGTTATATATATGGCGTACTATTATTCTTATATATATGATGTTTATGTTTATATATATATATATATATATATATATATATATAAGTGATAGTGTCTGTGTGTGTCTGTGCGTCTGTGTGCATTTCCCTACGCTAAAACTCTGTCAATTTTAAGCCTAGAGATTCGAAATTTGATATACAGGGTACTGAGATTTGGGAAAATCGATGCGATAGGTTTTCGACAGAAATTTGGCGATTAAGTGGTCAATATTCAACGATTTGACCTTTGAGAATTCTACCAAACTCCTCCTACAATTTTGGGTCTACACACGTGATATTTTAGATATAGATTCCTTGGACATGGATCTAACTTATTAACTTTACTTGATCCCTAAACAATAAATGTTAAGAGGTTATAATAGGGGTTAAAGTTTAAAAAAATTGACCTTTTTTTTTTCAGCATTAACCTCAAAACACCTGGGCAACGCCGGGCACCGATTGCTAGTGTATATATATATATATATATATATATATATATATATATATATATATATACTGTGCCAATCGCTTTATTGCAGATTAGTAAAATATCAATATTTCCCTGAATATACGTCACAAAAAAATAAAAAGGGTTGCTTTATGTTTAGTTATTTCAAAAACATTTTATTCAAATTCATGAAGTTATGGCATTTTATTTATTATCAAAGAAATTTTACTGTCCATCACTTTATTGCAGATCTCTTACAATGCCAAAAAACGGGCGAATAAAGGTTTTCGAAAAGCAAAGGATCCTTGCTGGAATCGTAGAAGGATTGTCCATCAAAAATTTAGCCACAGAGCTGGAATGGGATGCAAAAACCTTAGTTGCATTCTTGAACAATTCGAACACCAAATCCGGAAAAATAAGAGATTCAGGGGAAACCTTTTAGATCGTGATATCCAGAAAAGGGATGAGGCCCATGCTACTCTCGACGGTCCGGATAGATGGACCAACGTTTGAAACCCGAACGGAACTCCGACCTTGGATATGTTTTTGTTTATTATTCTTTGACAGAAAAATATAATAAAAAGTAAAGTTCACAAGATAAGACATTGTATTTTTGCCATAAAACTACATTTTAAGAGACCTGCAATAAAGTGATGGGCAGTGGAAATTCTTCGATAAAGAATAAAATGTCATAACTTCGTGGATATCGCATGAATTTTATTAACTTTTTTGGAAATAACTAACCTTTAAGTAGTCGTTTAATGATATAATTTTCATTTTGTTGTGACATATATTTAATATTGATATTTTACTAATCTGCAATAAAGTGATTGACACAGTATATATATATATATATATATATATATATATATATATATTGTGTGCGTTATTTTTCTAATTGCACATGCAGTACTGTTTCGCTGTTTCATAGCTCATCAGTGCGGCTAGACAAACAACTACTTTAAGCCAGGATTGCAACCCAACCGCCCAAATGACAGTTGGAGTTTCTATTCGACTGCTGCTATTAGGGCAGTGAATTAACAATGTTTTAACATTGTACAAATCCCATGGCTCAATTTGTTTACAGAAAGAGCATTGCTTAATACGCTAACTGTAATTTTTATATCACTTCCAAATATGCTCAATCTAAGATACGGAGCATTATAATCATCCACATACAGTACTGTTTTGCTGTTTCACAGCTCATCAGAGCGGCTAGACACGAAACTACCTCAAGCCAGGATCGAAACCCGACCGCCCAAATGACAGTCGAAGCTTCTAACCGCAGCTTATATATATATATATATATATATATATATATATATATATATATATATATATATACACACACACACACGGATACACTTTACACGTGATTCTTAAAAGCAATCTACACCTTTAAATTTTATTTTATTTTCAATGGATCAACTTTGTCATTCTGTCTAATAGTTCCGCTATCTGTCCACACATTTCTGTTATTGTAGTTTCACCCCAAACAAGGCATAGGCAACTTAGTCGTGAAAGGCTACTATCAATGGACCTGAGGTCATCTCGTCAGCATCAGTAACCGATAAGGCTAACATACTTGCTAGTCGGTTTGCCTCCAACTCCACACTGAACCCTGCTAACCACCCCCTCCCTGACTTTCTTTTGCGGAAAGGCGCCACACTAGGCGATCTGAAAATCACCCCTTCTCAGGTGCATGCTATCATAAAAATCTTGACACTTCAAAATCCTGTGGACCTGATCTCATCCCGATTGTGCTATTAAAAAAGTGCTCAGCCGAATTAGCTCCAGTTCTTTTCAAACTTTACAACAAATGCCTTAATGAATCTTGCTTTCCTGCTTGCTGGAAAACTGCTCCTGTGGTACCAATTTTCAAGAATTCTAGCGAAAGAACTAACCCAGTAAATTATCGCCTCATTAGCCTCCTCCCACCTTTCGTCAAAATATTTGAGTCCATAATTAACCATGTTCTAATCCATCACCTTACAGATGCTAAACTTCTGACTGACCAACAATATGGATTTAGACAAGCCCGTTCCACAGCAGACATCCCAACTGTAATCTCTGAACGTATATACCATTCACTGGATAAAGCAGGGGGGTGTAGAGCGGTAGCTCTAGATATATCTAAGCCTTTTGACAGGGTATGGCATGAAGGTCTTCTCAGGAAAATCAGATCATACAGTATCACTGGTAGAATACTTAATATAATTAAATCCTTCTTAGATAAGAGAAAACTCCAGGTTGTCCTCGACGGTCGTACATCTAAACAATATGATATAAATGCGGGAGTGCCTAAAGGGTCTATCCTTGGACTTCTATTATTCCTAATATTCATAAATGACCTTCCTGACAAAATTGTCTGTGAGATGGATATATATCCTGATGACACCACGCTCTATAACAGACACGACCAATAGCAATGGCTAAAGACTCTTTATCTTGAAGTGCATCTTTAAAACTCCTCGGCCTAACGTTCACAGGAAACATGAGTTAGAACAGTTACATTGAGAGTATTGCTAGGACCGCTGCGAAGAAGGTAG
The DNA here is from genome assembly GCF_053919585.1 of Euprymna scolopes. Lineage (NCBI taxonomy): Eukaryota > Metazoa > Mollusca > Cephalopoda > Sepiida > Sepiolidae > Euprymna > Euprymna scolopes. The sequence continues at coordinate 8,470,061 of NC_136505.1, forward strand.
GTTCTCTCTACCGTGCTAGAAAGCTACTAACGCCCGAAAGTATCCTGTACCTCTATAAGGCCACCAGTCGTCCATGTATAGAATATTGTTGTCATATTTGGGCTGGTGCATCTGCTACTAGTCTCTCGCTCCTAGATAAGGTTCAAAAGAGAGTTGCCAACCTGATAGGTCCTGAACTGTCATCTAAGCTTCAGCCTCTGTCCCATCGACGAAATGTAGCATCCCTCTACCTGTTCTACAAACACTTTAACGGCGAATGCTCTGACGAACTGCAAGCACTTGTACACCCTCGACGTAAATACCCCCGACAAACCCGACATGCAGCTAAATCCCACCATTTCACAGTAGAGATCCCTAGATGTAAGAGAGCCTTCTACTGCAGTAGTTTCTTCCCCAGAACCGCTAGACTTTAGAATTCCCTTCCGGGTCCCTGCTTCTCCAACTGTATTTACATTTTCCCAACAACAACCAACATGTCTGAAGACGATCGAAGGTCAAACCGATGAAAACGTTGCACAAATAACACTCAAGATGAGAGCAATAGTCCGATTAATAAAGTAATATTAACAATCAGCCCTCATCTAAAAACCATTCAGGACTTTATTATTTCTCGCGACTGAAATTCAGTTTATTGTTTTGTGCAATGCATCCGTTTTTTTAGTATTTACATCATTTTATATAACCGGGCAAGAGGTTAAAATCGTCGTTCCTATGAGAAATAATCTACGCAGAACAAAAAAAAAATGTTAGTGGAAACAAGTTTACCTTGATAAGTCGTAAAACCCTAATTGCATCACAAAACTTTTGAATGACGAGAAAAATAATTTCCGTTTTTCAGAAAGTGCAAAATAAAGTTAACAATTCTTCCGAGTACTGGTGTTAGAGACGGGGCGCCATCTTGTCCTGAGAATGCTTTGTCTGACGCCGGCGAATTGCGCGACGACCATACGAATAAAATAAAATAAACAGGCTTGTTTCATGCGTTTACACGTTCGCTGAAGCATTAAAATGGCTTCTCTCAACGCAATAAAGTACTCATATGATTCTGCTTACAAAGACTATCATGGCTACGGTAGCTCTTTCTATTTGCGCTCTACTATAATAAAAGCAGATATACGAAGTCTGTTTAGCTATAATATTTTAACATACTACACACACACACACACATATTTAGATAGATAGATAGATAGATAGATAGATAGATAGATAGATAGATAGATAGATAGATATTGTAAGGTTGGAAAACTTATTAGGCAATTACGCTACAGATCTTCATAACTTACTAACTAGTTCTACATACATGTCGAACATTTTTGAAATATATACTTTAAAAAGATAAATAAAATTTTGTATAAATGTATAAAATATTAATAATTTCTGATTTCGTTTTCCTCAATGCCGGCTCCAAACCAGCTAATAATAATAAATAAATAAATAAATAAATAAATAATAATAATAATAATAATAATAATAATAATAATAATATAATATAACTTAAATGGCTATAAAGCGAAGCCCGCTGTTTGTTTGTAAATAAGCAAACAGCTCGAGCATTGTAAAGGCGGTGATCGAATGTTAATTCGATAGACATTTGAAGAATTCACTTGCAAGCATCGACCCAAAAGGCCGGTGGTTAGAAACACAACCACCAGTGATATAGTTGTAGGCCCAATTCCCGGCTGGGAAAAGGTGCTAATCTAGCCGCACTGATGAGTTGTGATACAACAAAACAGTACTGTATGTAGATTACTATATATATATATATATATATATATATATATATATATATATATATATATATATATATATATAGACTGTCTAGGAAGTTATAAGATTTTCACATGCTATTATACATTGTTATCTAGCAGATGTCCCGGCATTGCCCGGTAGTAGACGTAACGTTAAATTCCTTGAAGTAAAAAAAAAAAAAAAAACCGGACAGAATCTGACACATGTGCATGCGAGTATTATATGTTTTCTAAACAATTCACTTCTTGTAAAAATAAAAAAATACTCGAGCTGAGATCGAAGCCAAAACCTAAAGTAAATAGCTTGCCACGATGTTTAAAAAGTGTTTTCAAACCTACTTGTTCTTAACATAAGGAAGCTGTCACGTGAACGATTCGCACATGCGCATTCGTGAAATAGTAAACAGATAAAAAACCCGACAGCCTCCACAAACCAATTTTTCAATTTTGACCCCTTAGCAACTGTTTTTTTTGGGGAGGGGGGCGGTGAAAACCAATTAAATGTTTTCGACATGGCTGAAAACCCTATATATCAAATTTCCAGCATGTAGATAAAAATTCGTTGACCTCTCTCTCTCTCTCTCACACACACACACACACACACACACACACACACACATATATATATATATATATATATATATATATATATATATATATATATATATATATTAATGGCCAAGCACGGCTACAGGAAAGAAAACGGTAGCAGCGAAACTTAAGCTGGCTTGCAGGACACTATATATACAAATGTAGGTTAATTCAGACATATTTTATTGGTTTGAATATATACGTTCTTTTTTTTATCAATTGTCATAAAATTTTAACCATGGAATTATATTATATTCACCAAAGGCCTGCAAATGTTCATCTAGTTTCGCCCCATAGAATAAAATAAATATGAGCATTTCAATATCCAATTTCTCTACAGTATTGGTGTATCCAGAAATATACCACATTTTTTGGCAATTTTACAAGTTCCAAATCTCAGCGACTATTGACTAGAATTTAACAAATGAAAGCTCGTTGGAAAGGTAATGGTTTATGAGACATTTGCCCTTCCAGTCGCACATTAAGAGGATCATCCATCACCGAGAGCCTATTTTTGGCACTTTTTTACAGCCATAAGATGTTTCAATCATAATCATTTGTTTTCTTAGTTTTGCATATGAATTACAAAATATCTGATATTTTTCCCCAAAACCCTGGTTTTGATATAGGGGAGATTAAAACTTGCTGCAATGGCTTCAAATGATCTGAAATAACAGCATTTCATAATAATCATAAATTTTATTTCCAGATCATTTGAAACTATAGCAGCAAGTTTTATTCCCCCCCCTCCACCTAGGCCAGAGATTTTGGTATATATATATATATATATATATATATATTATTTGAGGGTAAACAGTTACACATGGTCGCTACAAATAGCCATCTGTTTCAGTCAAAGAGACTTCCTCAGGCGACCCAGAACCTCTCGATGCCAAAAAGAAAAATGGGAAAGATTTGAAAGAAATTGAAAAAGAAAAATTGGAACTTTTCAAAAAAATATATAAAAAGATTATTAAATGTTGCGAGCTCTCTAAAAAAAGAGGATAAAGAGAGAATAAAAAGAGGGAAATATCGCATTATAACCTATTGGAAGATTCTGAAATTATTAAAGTGGGTCATAATTTTACTGGAACTGTAAATTGTATAGAAAAGTGGGTGTGGAGGGGTTCTGTTTGTACATTGATTTTGAACGTGTAAGCGAAAAGAGCTTGCACGTTTGTTTTTTAACATCAGGAGTTACGCGTCGTTATAAGTTAGGGGTGGGGTGCTAGACTAATGCACCAATATTCATACCGAAACATACATCTGTATATATACATAAATACGAAATATACACATACATATATACGTGTGCAAAAGCGACACACGCACACGTAAATATATACATACAAGAATATACGCATACGCAAGAATACACAACTATATGTATAGATACACAATTAATCTCTATATATACATACAAATATACACACATACACACATATATACACATATATACAGACATATACACATATACATATACATACATATGTATATATATATATATATATATATCAACAAATACATTTACATATACACCCAGATATGTACATATGTACACAATAAAAATACACAGACGGACATCTACAGAAATATAACTACGTACGTAGGTACTATTATATAGACATAAGTATATATTTAATTAAATAGTATTAGAATATTTAAATTAAAATGAATTATTTATTTATATATATATATATATATATATATATATATATAAGTTAAGATTTGCGATTAAAAACTATTATGGAACTATTAAGAAATTATTAAGAGAATTTAAAATTTAATCGGGTACATTAGGAAGTCTACAGATCTATATGGCTATGCAAATACAAAAATATACGCATATTATCAATAATAAGCACTTATTAGTATTATCATTATAATGAGTTATAATGTTTTATGTGTTATGTAAAGTATTAATTATACTATTTTATAATAAATGTTTATAATATTGTTTTTTTAAGTATAGATTGGAGTTGTGCTGGGTTTAGACCATGGAATTGAAAATCATATCAGAATAGTGAGAGAATATCTTGCTTGCTACGTATATCCAATATATACTTTACCTCCAAGACGACTGCCTTTGTCTGATTTGCATGTTAAATAAAAGAATTAAAAAAACAACCCTTTTCTCTCTAACAAAACTTTACTTGACTATAAATTCTAATTAATTCTACTGTATTCTGTAAGTCAATCCTCTCTTTAAAACTAACAGTCTACTCTACTCCCCTAGCTGCCACTAACACTTATACATTACACACGCCGTGAAGGGGATCCTTAGCTTTCAGCCCTTAACTTTCGCATGCTGACAGATTGGAAGTCATTATCACTAAGCATCTATACATTTCTACTGTTAAGGCATGCATTAGTTTATTCTTACCCAGGTAGATGCTCACTAGCTATAGTCTGTACTTAGATTTACAGCTATCTACATTACATAGCAAGAGCTGTCTCATCCTTTATTTTGGCAATGATAAATACAAAAACTGAACCAATACTCTGTATTGCAAAATAAAACTTCGTCATTTTAAACGAAAGCTGAAGATATCTTCATTAGAAGTGAAAAAATACTTAATACCTACAACCTCCATATATTCGCATCGCTGGAAATCTGCCCATATATCTTTATTATACATACTGAACACGACATAGCTTATAATTTACTTCCAATTATACCTTTACTGTATTGTACTTCATATCAAAAATGACGTGACTTGTATCTACATTGAAGATACATCTTAAACCTCCTGCCATCTAAAATACCCAGAGCCTGGACAACACATTTTTAGTTAATTCTTAATATCAAGCAACTCTGTAATGCCTTATCCTATCCCTAAGCCAACATAAAAATAAGAAAAAAAATATAAATTAAAAGCAAAACTATTAAACCATATATTAACTTCTTCCAATAAACCTGTTGCAAATATAGAAATCCCTAGATGTAAGAGAGCCTTCTACTCCGGTAGTTTCTTCCCCAGAACCGCTAGACTTTGGAATTCTCTTCCGGTTTCCTGCTTCCCCAACTGTACTGACATGCAGAAGTTCAAGTGTAACGTGAACGGGCATCTTGCTGCCCAACTCCCCACATAGTACCCCTGTAGCTTATGTCCTTGATAGTAGCGCCCTACATCAAAGTGACAATGTGCCTTGTTTGGGGTAAAAATGTAATAAAAAATAATAATAAAGGGATGAAAAATATATGGTCAAAAACATCATCGGGTCTAAAGCTCTTTTCTTCATCTAAATTATCTTTAGTTATAGTTTAGTAATGCAAGAATTGAAACATACTAAAGAGGAGGAAGGGTACAAAGATGAAGGGGGGAATGGGTATTATATAAGTAGAAATTTAGACGTGTAAAGAAATACAGAATTTACATATAATATATATATATATTGTCTTATCTTCTAGTATATATTGTCTAATCTTCTAGTATATATATATATATATATATATATATATATATACAACCTCATCTTAGTACTTCCCCCCCCCCGTTTAGTATATGTTTCAATTCTTGTATTACTAAACTTTTTTTGTATAAGCAAATCTAATTAATCTATTTTTATGGAAAGACCAAGATTATAAGTAAACAGAAAACATTCAGACGAAAGATAGTTTCACAAACCTGACATTTTTTAGAAAAAAAAGTTGTATTATGACACAGCAAATTAGTAAATACCTATAAAACAAAAATTAAATAAGCAGAGATAAAAGAGCTAGGAAATATAACTTTTATTTAATTAATTTAATTGTTCCTATTAGTCGGGTAGAGCTTTTTTATTTGGATTTGTTTGTTAAATATATATTTTTTATCAGCTTGATTTGATATATATATATATATATATATATATATATATATATATATATATGCAAATATTCAAAATGGGGTATACAGGATGACCCCCAAAAACGGCCCCAACACTAATTAGGTCCCGTTTCTTAGTGTTTTGTCCGAATAAAATGAAACTTTGGTCATAACTAGTTTATTATATTCAAAACATCAAATCAAAACACTAGGATATTTGGCCTTTTTTCTCCGTTCTACAGCATATGTTCTAGATGGCCCCCATTTAGCTCCGTGCATTTCTTGAGGCGCAGCACGAAGTTGTCCATGACGTTCTTACAGACCGAATTGGTAATGGCTCTCATCTCTCTGATGGCTTCCTTGAGTTTCGTGATGGTTCTGGGTTTCCCTGCGTAGACTCTGTCCTTAAGATAGCCCTAAAAGAAAAAAATATGGGGGGTGGGGGGGGCTTAGGTTGGGCTATGTCGTGCCCACTCAAAATCAGTCTTGAGACTGATCACTCGGCCTCCGAAGTTCTCTTTCAGCCAATCTTGGGACGGGTTTGAGGTGTGAGAATTTCTCCGTCCTGCTGGAACCAGAACTTGCTCATGAGCTACGGTTGATTGTCTGGAGCTCACTCTTGAAGGTTTTGAGGACTTCCACATACCTCTCCTCTGTGACTGTCACTGCTGCGCCAGATTTTTCGATGAAGATTGGTCTGATGATGCCTCTGGCCGAAATTGCAGCCCACACCGTGCACTGGAGGACCACCAAATGACATTTGTTTTGGAGTTCGCCTTTCCATCAAGATGGAAGTGGGCTTCATCTTGACTGCTATAGCCCTCCTCTGCTTCTTGTCTGAGGCTGTATGGGTAAGCCCTGATATCGTTCACCAGCACTCTCCTGCAAGTCTCACGGAACATACCGAGGGACTGACTTCGCTTACGCACAGAGCGTTTAGGACTCTGCTAGAGAGACTCTCTCACTCTTTCGACTAGCTCGGCTGTACGCTTACGTCCCGAGTGGCTTGGACGGTTCTCTCTGGCAGCGTTGAGGTTCTCCCATACTTCTCGAAGTGGTCCACCCAGTTCTGAATTCTGCTTTTGGATGGAGCCTTTTCACATTCGAACTGACGCATGAAACTGTCCTGAGTTTTCTTAAACAAGCCTGTCTTGTAGTAAAATTTAACAGTGTATTCTTTTCCCCAGCCCTCACTGGGATCTTGGTGTGCTCACGGTGGTTGATTCTGCCATGTTCTGTAAAATAAGGGCAATCGATGAATAAATAAAGGAGATATAACATAAAGTGTACACGGGGCCCGTTTTTTTGAGGGGGGTCACCCTGTATATAATAATTAGCATATATATATATATATATATATATATATATATATATATATATATATATATATATTCTATTCAGAACACACCCACATATATACTTACGTTTTGTATGTTTATATATATATATATATATATATATATATATATATATAAATTCCATTCGAAACATTCATATATGCTTACTCATTTTATATTTATTTATATTTTATACTTTGTATATTTATACGTATACTTTATATTCTGTATGTATGTATATATATATATATAAAACAACATATAAATTTATATATATACACACACACACACACACACACACACACACATATATATATATATATATATATATATATATATATATATATATATATATATTCCATTTAGCAGATACGATGGTGTAATTCCGTCCCAAAGCCTATCAAGTTCTACGATGGTTTTTCTAAGGCATTTTATGTAGGTTTCATTGTATTTTTATTCCTACATTTTTTTTAGTATTACAAATCTGAGACACAAAATTGAGATAGCTTTTTTTCCCAAATCAAGTTAATATATGATAGACTCCCAGCCAAATTGAATTTGTTTTTTTTTCTCATTGTTTACGGGTTTTATATTTTTTTTTTCTATCTTTTCCACATGCGACTATATTCAGAATAGCCAAATTGTTCGAATCTTTACAAATTTTGATCTACAACTACAGCTATGATTAAAAATACATATTATGGATCTGAAATATTATTTTTTTTGTATACTAGTCGGCCGTTTTGCGTTATCCGGGCGTAAAATACGCATAAATATATTTTAATTCATGCATATTTTTTTATTATAAAGGGAAATATCGTAAGTATTAAACTTAACGTTAAAAAAAAAACGGAGAGAGACTGAGACATGTTTATACGAGTATCATGTTTTTTCAATCCTTTTCCCCGTTTTATTATGTTTATTTCAGCATTTTCTTCCGCATGAAAACTAATTAAAAAGTTGTGCACACATCTGAATATTCTATATACCAATTTCAATCCTTTAGATAAAAAAATCATTGAGTATATACGTCCAGAAGTGTCCTCACACACATTCGCACTTTTATATATATATATATATATATATATATATATATATATATATTATATGTATATTATATTACATTATTATTTATATATATATATATGTATATGTATATTATTATTTATATATAAAGTTCAGTTATTTTTCTCGCTCTTACCTAATTCTTTATATAAAAGTTATTAAAACGAACTTCTTAATATACTCAGTAATAGATGTGGTTAAATAAAAGTGAACTAAGTTGCATATTCCTTTGAAAAACTAGCGTTAATTAATTACTTATTTATTAATTGTGTTTCTTCATTATTATGCTGAATTCTATTTTTGCATGGTTTCAACATTCTGCAAAATTTCATAGGATTTAACAATAAAACGTTCTAGCATACTGAAATATACATACATACATACACGATAATTGCAACGTCTTGTCAGACGAGTGCTACTCCTTCAGACACTTAAAGTCCATGAGCCCAAATGCCTGAGGGAGTATCTATACACAGATGATGTAACAGAGTCTTAGTTTTGTACGACAGCTAAGTCTCCCTCTCGGTTCAAAATGTTGAGATCCAGCAACAAACAAGAGCAAGATAGCCAGCAACAAGTTAAACTGCAGACCAACTTAATGCGGGTACTGGTCTCCCGCTTTATGATTTTTTAAATCAGAGATTTGCTTCTCCTAGAAAGGCTGCCTTCACCACGGCTTATGGGAGCCCTCTCCACCCCAACACACACATTTATAAACACAAACACACAAGGTGCTAGTTGGCCGTTGACCCCAAAAAAGGGTTCATTCGCTCTTTGGAAGGTCTTGTTTTTAATCCTTCAGGGAGACTAGCCACCCTCCTCACCAAACAAGTCTGGCGGGGGAACCAGTTTAGTCGCTGGTAACCTGACCATGAGGCAGGTAGTACTGGGTTACATGGTACCAGTAGCATATACATATACATACATACATGCATATTATAGTGAATGTCGGTGTCGGTGTGTGTGTGTGTGCGAAAAGTCTCCATCAAACTCCTTCTGAATATTTGTTCTACAGAGTTGAAATTTGATATGTAGTGTATTTGGTACGGTAGCAAATTGGTTTTAGGCAGCAGTAATTGCTGCTAAGATATCAAAATTGAAAATTAAACAGCTGACGCAGTGTAAATCGAATAAAACGTTATCTCTGCCGTTGCCAAAATTAAATATTAATGGCTTAAAATTGCTTTATTTTCAACATTACATTTCCTTCTGTCGGTAGCTCAACCGGAAAAGACGCTGGAGGGATTGATAACGATAAAGGCTGGACCGCTGAACGTTTTTGTTTCGATTCTAACAGAGGATACCCAAGTCATATTTTTAAACCTTTTGAAATCATTACTGTATATTCGATAATAATCAATAGAGAATGTACTTTGTAATAACTAGGGCTGGGACAACAGCATATTCTTTTCATTGTTTCGACTCTCGAGTGTGTATCTGTTGATATCTTATACAGTTTGATATAGAATGATGTGGTTCTCAGTTGATTATCTATGTCTAACTGTGTTGGATCTATACTCTAGAGTGAAAACAATGGATTGTTGCCATAGCCATAGTAATAACACATGAAGAATCTACTTGAATAAAATATATTTATGGTATTTCACGACCGGACAAGACCGGGCGGTTAACTAGCATATATATATATATATATATATATATATATATATATATATATATATATATATATATATATATATATATATATATATGTATATATATATATAAAACTCCAATGACCTTGTAACGAGTGTTGTAACCACACATCCGGTTTACGATTTCCAGTTGCGTATGCGTACATAAACATAAACGCAATTTTCTTACAAATAAATCTACTTTAACCGCGGCCTTCGTTATAAAGATGGCCGGCCAGCTGAAAAAATGACGTCATCGCCGAGGTCCCAACAAGCAAGATATGTGGAACTCTTAGACTGTCAATAATGAACAGTAATTTTTACAGACAGCGTTACAAAACTTCAAAATTGGATTAAAATAAAGAAATAAAGAAAGAACACGATGATTTATACTGAAACTCATCTAATATTAATAATAAAAAAATAATTAAAAAAAACACAAGTTATTTGTTTAAGTATTATAAGCAATTGAATATTTCGTTGTATTATAGATTTTAAAGATTAGAAAGCGTTCTTTAATTACTTATAAATTACATTTTAAAAAGTGAAGGAACACGATTTGATTTGAACTAAACTTGAAGTTTATTTAATATAATTAAATGAAAATTATGCATGTAAGATTATGAATATTTGAAGCAGAACACAAGCAAAACATTTGATATGAGTTAAGACAATAAACAAATATTAAAATTAAACTTTTTTTTTAATCAAAATGAATATTTTTTAATCAAAATGAACAATATTTTTTTTTAATCAAAATGAATATTTTTTAATCAAAATGAACCACAATATTTTTTCAAAATCAAAAACAATATTTTTAATAAATTCAGGAAATATTGCACAGTAAAAAAATAATTAACCTAAAGAAAAAATCATGTTTCTTATTTAAGATTATTTCACCACATAACAAAAATAACATGCAAAATCTTTTTATATCCATATTTTCAGTTTGTTAAAATACGTGGGTTTGTATTACTGTACACATAGATTCGAAAAAGTTGTCAAAAAACAAATATATACGTTACGTTTCTACCAAACTGGATATATTTTTCGTGTTTTTATTCAATGTAACATGTTTATTCAGCTCGAAAAACAGTGTTTACCGATGTATTCGAAAATTCCAGATGGCGTCTGATTCTCTCTTTAACACGGTAAGTTTAGGAAAAGGTGTTATAAATACAAAACCGGATAAAATACTGTTAAAAACTCGCTCAATATATGTTACCGTGACATAGGTTGACATATATTTTATATTTTTAATAGTATGTTGTATAGTTTTTTATATATAACACCTTATCCCAAACTTACCGTGTTAAAGAGAAAATCAGACACCATCTTGAATTTTCGAATACATCGGTAAACACTATGTTTTTCGAACTGAATAAACATGTTACATTGAATAAAAACACGAAAAATATTTGGTAGAAAAGTAACTTATCTTGCCTTTGATAACATTTATTTGTCATATATTTGTTTTTTGACAACTTTTTCGAATCTATGTGTACAGTAATACAAACCCAGTTACGTTAATGAAATGAAATGAAAAGACCAAGTGAACGCGCGTTTTTTTTTTAGTTTAGTTTCATATATATATATATATATATATATATATATATATATATATATATATATATATATATATATATATATATATATGTGTGTGTGTGTATTTTTAAATTTTATCTTTCTAGCTTTAAAAAAAAGTTTAAAAATTTTATCAGCCGGCATAATTTATTTTTAAATATTGAAAAATTTCAGGAAAATTAATTTTTGCTAGATTTTTAAAACACGTGTTTTAAAGAATCGATGTTGTCTCGCATTTTCATTAGTTTTGTATGCTGTAAAAAAATTTTTTTTAATATTAGCAATTTATTTGAAGCTTCTTCTTTTGAATGGTAAAAAATTTAGGATGATAATATTGAATTAAATTATAGTTACATCGTGTTAAATACAGGGGGGAGCACGTTAAAACTTACTTTGCTGAATGGAGATGGTGTAAAATCTTTTTTTTTTTTTACTGCATTATAATTCTTTATCTTTCGGAAATGAAAATACTGTCACTTTTTGGTCCTTTATGATAATTTCCTCAGCAATTTGGAACGATGCACCGTGAAGGCATTTTAATAAAAAAAGAAATATTACACTGACTTCAAGACGTTACGAGTTACGAGTGACTACCGGTGATTACCGGTGTCAAGCAACTAAGGGACTATCCGTGATGACGTCAGCAGATTAAATTATTTTTGCCCACCGGCCATCTTGTCTTTTAAGACGGTCTTGCTTTAACCCGTTGACAGCCATAAGAGCATTTTACAGCGGTGATTTACCCACCGCCTTCCTTTCTTTTTACGTTTTCTTCGCCGTTATTAATAAACCTTTCTTTAAAAAAAAACTCATGCATTTACTTCTACACTACCAACATAAATAAATAACCTCGAAAATATGTTTTTTTTTAACTGCGTTACAAATAAATCATCAACGCGACAATAAAACATATTGTTTTACTGTGTACGTTTTCAGCCTCCCGATTGTATTTTTTTTTTCGAGTTTAAATCATCCAAATAAATCTTTGTTAATATTTTCTGCATTTTTTTTTTACATCGTTAATTCCGTATTACGTTTAAGTTATTTTAACGCAATTTTCTTACAAACAAATCTACTTTAACCCGTTGACAATCATAAGAGCATTTTACAACGGTGATTTACCCACCACCTTCCTTTCTTTTTATATTTTCTTCTCCGTTATTTAATACACTTAGACTATGTTTGTTACGTCACACGTGTCACGCTCATACATTAATTCCATAGCAAATATAACATACTGACACAACGGGTCACGGGTAGTCTAGTATATATATATATATATATATATATATATATATATATATATATATATATATATATATACACACTTGTTTATTGTTATATAAACATGGTCACATCCTGCTGCTACAAATAGCCACTTGTTTCAATCAAACAACAGATATCATCAGGCAGCGACTTGACTATTCAAAAGTTCAATGAATAACCTCATATTGAATATTATCATCTCTTTTCATTGAGCACTATCTAACAACCTCGTTGAATTCATTAGTCCATTACTTTTGAATAAAAAACCCCGAGTATATATATATATATATATATATATATATATATAAATATATATATATATATATATATATGTACGATTATAAGAAAACTAGCCACTTTTTATCCCAAGACACTATGTGCTGAAAGTCAAAAGAGAGAAACTCATAGGGATCTTGGTCGTTGCTGGTTTTTGAAGTATTACAATAGATAGTAATGTCGCCTGCATATATGTCGACGAATGAACTTACAATGTGATTAGGAAAATCATTGATAAAAAGCAGGAAGAGAGTTTGACCCATAAGTCCTTGAAGCACGTCAGCGTTGATATTTTAACTTCGGACGACTGCTCATCTACAAGAAAGGATTCAATGGTTGAGAAGACATTTCCAGATATTCGATAACTGGAAAATTTGTGAAATAGTTATTTATACCATAAAATATCAAACAGTTTGATATGTCACGAGCTATGGATACTAGAGAATAATCCCCATCGACATATTCACTGATTCTATGTTAAATTACAGTCAGTACATCAGCTGTAGATCTCATAGGTGGAAACCGCATTGCTTGTCACTGAGTAAATTATTTTTGCTTAGGTCGTTGACAATTTCTCTATTTAACAAGGATTAAAACAATTTACTCATGACATACATTCAAACAATTTACTCATAACATACATTCCAGCAATTTAATCATAACATACATTCCAGCAATTTAATTATAACATACATTCAAGCATCATCATTAACGCTCTGATCCCCATCTGGCATCAATTGGGATGGATAGCTCTCGTCTGGGAGAGGCCCCGTGTTTTGACAAGCTTCTGGGTTTGGCCTTTACTCCTGGTCTGAGGTGGAGTACGTGCATCGGGTCTGTTGCCGGGCTCGCTAGAAAGATGGTGGGATCTTTCTACCGCTCCAGAAGATATCTCACTACTGATGCAATTCTCTATCTGTGTGGAGGCCAAGTGCGTCCAGGGATGGAGTGCTGCTGCCATATCTGGGCAGGAGCTGCTGAAGGCAGCCTGTCCTGCCTTTACGGAGTACAAAATGGGCTTCGTGGCTTAGTGGGGGATGCCCTTTTCGCTACCCTGCAACCTCTCTCCCACAGAAGAGGCGTTGCGAGCCTATCCTTGTTTTATCGTTATTTCCATGGCAGGTTCTCGTCTGGGCTCCGGTCTCTGCCCCCCCCCACGCCAATCTTTCACGAAAAGCACCCGTCTAGCTGAATCCACTGTGAAAAATTTCCCCCACTCTTTATCTGTGCCTAAATCGGGGCGTGGATTCCATGAACAAAGCTTCTTTCTTGGAACTGCACGCCTGTGGAACTCTGTTCCGTCTGCCTGCTTCCCATCGGACTACAACTTGGATGTCTTCAGGTTCAACGTTAGCAAATTCCTAATGAGCCGCCTCCTTGGGTAAACACTTCATCAGGTCTTCACACTAACGTAATGTACTTGCAATAACCCTTATCCCTGAGTGGCTTCCGGGCCTTGATAAGTGGTGACCACTGTGTAAAAAAAAAAGCAATTTAATCATAACATACATTCAAGCAATTTAATCATAACATATATTCTAATTGACTAATTTGTTTGTATTGAGATGCAGGAAACCGATCTCTTGTATTTTTTAATACTGGGCAAACTAACGACGGTTTCCAATGTGTTGGGAAGTATTTTTCCTTAAGGCAGCGTTTGAACAGTTTTGAAAAATAGGAGGTAGTTTCAGTTGCAGATTTTTGAGTACTATTACTAGAATATTGTCAGATCCGACCTCATCCCAGCTGTGCTATTAAAAAAGTGCTCAACCGAAGTAGCTCCAGTTCTCTCCAAACTCTACAACAAATGCCTTAATGAATTTTGCTTTCCGAGCTGTTGGAAAACTGCTTCTGTAGTACCAGTATTCAAGAATTCTGGCGAAAGAACTGACCCATTAAATTATCGCCCTATTAGCCTCCTCCCACTTTTTGCCAAAATATTTGAGACCTTAATTAACCATGCTCTAGTCCAGCACCTTACAGATGCTAAACTTCTGACCGACCGTCAATATGGATTTAAACAAGCCCGTTCCACGGCAGACATCCTCACTGTAATCTCTGAACGCATATACCATTCACTGGACAAAGCGGGAGAGGGACGAGCGGTAGCTCTAGATATATCTAAGGTTTTTGACAGGGTATGGCATGAGGGTCTCCTCAGGAAGATTAGATCTTACGGTATCACTGGTAGAATACTTAACGTAATTAAATCCTTCTTAGATAAGAGAAAAATCCAGGTTGTCCTCGACGGTCGTACATCTAAACAATATGATATAAATGCGGGAGTGCCCCAAGGATCTATCCTGGGACCTCTGCTGTTCCTGATATTCATAAATGACCTCCCCGACAAGATTGCCTCTGAGATGGGGATATATGCTGATGACACCACACTCTATAGCAGGCACGACAGGAAAACAAACGAACATATATCTAAAGTAATGGCAGAAACACTAGAGGATGACCTCCAATCAGTAGTGGAATGGGGACAAAAATGGATGGTAACGTTCAATGCCACCAAGACAAAACTGGTTTCATTCAATAATTACAAGAAACCTTCTCTACCACCTATAGCAATGGCCAACGACTCTTTATCTGAGAGTACGTCTCTCAAGCTCCTTGGCCTAACGTTCACTGGAAACATGAGTTGGAACAGTTATATCGAGGGCATTGCCAGGGCCGCTGCAAGGAAGGTGGGCTCTCTCTACCGTGCTACAAAACTTTTAACACCCGAAAGTATCCTGTACCTCTATAAGGCCACTATTCGCCCATGTATGGAGTATTGCTGTCATATTAGGGCCGGTGCATCGGCTACTTGTCTCTCGCTCCTTGACAGGGTTCAAAAGAGAGTCGCAAATCTGATAGGCCCTAAACTGGCATCAAAACTTCAGCCTCTGTCCCACCGTCGAAACGTTGCATCCCTCTGCCTGTTCTACAAGTATTATAATGGTGAATGCTCTGAAGAACTGCAAGCACTTGTGCCCCCACGACGTGAACACCCTCGACAGACCCGACAAGCTGCAAAATCCCACCCCCACACTGTAGAGATCCCTAGATGTAAAAGATCCTTCTACTCCAGTAGTTTCTTCCCCAGAACTGCTAGACTTTGGAATTCCATTCCGGGTCACTGCTTCCCCAACTGTACTGACATGCATAAGTTCAAGTGCAACGTGAACCAACATCTCGCTGCCCTAATCCCTACATAGTACCCCAGTAGATGTTTCCCCTGATAGTAGCCCCCTACACCAAAGTGGCAATGTGCCTTGTTTGGGGTGAAAATGTAATAAAAAAAAACAAAAAAAAAAGATCCAGTTGCCTTGCTAGCACCAATATTCTTGATAAGTTTGGCAACATCACGCACGGATATATGGATGTCGCTCAACTTCTTGTCGGTCTTGGGAATAAATTCAAAAGGTAGGTGGCTCTGATCCCAGAGAATTGAGTTAGATGTAAAACTTTTGGCAGAAAGTTTGGTTTTGTTGGATGCTGACGAAATCATCTCCGTTGAAGATGATTGGGATGGAGGCCGCGTATCTGTTCTTAACCTTGTTAGTTATATGCCAAAACACATGAGAACCAAGCCTTAGTTCTTCTATATTGGACTGAATAAACTGAGTATATGACTTTCGCGTTTTTTATTTTTGTTTTTTTTTATAATTCTGTTTGCAGTGATTGATAGCAGCTTACTGTAGTTTCAAAACATGTATTACGTTGAAAGCAATTAAAGAAGAGGTTTCTGCCTGAAATGGCGGCAGCACATTCAGGTGTGTACCATGGCCTACTGTTCGTTGATTGTTGGAATTTCTTGGATGGTATGTTACGTGCAAGAAAATGTCTACAGGTAGACACACAGAATATATTGAAATAAAAAAAAATAAAAGAAGGATTTAAAGAGGAAAAGAAAATAATTTATTGAAGAGACAAACAATGAAAACAAATATTTACAAGAAAAAAGGTGCAAGGAAGATAAATCCGGTTTTAGATTAATCTTGCTTTTTTCACAATATAAATATAACCGAGTTTAAGAAATAATAATATATTGCTTTGGTCAGAATATAAGATCAGAACATCAATATTTACCAAGAGTCCAGTTCTTTGTGATGGTGTTTGCAATTAGCTTGTATCAGGAAACCCCATTACAACCGGATTTTATCCCAGGAAATTGGCTGGAGTCATAAATAGTCGAAAGTTCGAAAGTCGAAAGTTCGCCCCAACTTGGCGTTCCTTCTAAGAATTGATTATATAACTGAAATTATGACGCTATGACGCTATTAGTAGTTGTGGCTTGGAACTTTCTAGTATTTCTAAAATGGAACTCAATCCGACTTTGGAACTTTCTAGAGCCCTTGGACAAAGAACACTT
The DNA here is from genome assembly GCF_053919585.1 of Euprymna scolopes. NCBI lineage: Eukaryota > Metazoa > Mollusca > Cephalopoda > Sepiida > Sepiolidae > Euprymna > Euprymna scolopes. The sequence goes on from NC_136505.1 coordinate 8,487,731, forward strand.
TTCTCTTTTATTTTTTAGAACAATGCAGAAACGCTCAAAATAATCTTTTTATTTTCTAATTTATATTATTATTTAAGCATGAAATTGTAATTTCTTCATATTTTAAAGAGAAAAATGTCCTTTCATGACACTATATCGACGGTTAACCAATCAGTTTCAGTAGGTTTCTATAGAGAACACATTTTGATAACATTTCTTATATAAATGTTTGGCAACTGTTACAGTCAGCCATCAAATACCAATAACCTTTTTGATATTTCGAGTTTTGCAATTTTTATTGAGAATCATTGTGGAGTTCTCGACATTTTAGAATTTCAAATTTCTGACACAGATATAACCTACACGGCTCGTCTAAATTTATACACGTATTAGCCTACCGTACTAATTTCCATTCGATTATTGGTGAGCTTCCACTTTCTTGATCTACTAGCATTGGGTCACTAGTATTGTTTTTATTGGCATTTTTTGCTATTTAATGTGTTTTTATGATCCTAATAACTGTTTTAAAATCTAGGGAGGCCATTATAAAATATTTATTCTCTGGCAAATATTGTTGTTTCGTAAATAATACTTTTGGTTCGACATTTATTTTATAGTGAACAATTTGCACGATTTCTAAAGTTACAGTTTCTTTATTCATTATTAATTTTCTTATTTCTTTTTGGGCTTAGGTTAATGCAATTTACTAGCGAGACCTGTGAAAATTTCGCAGTGGACCCTTTCATAGGTAATATACTGATGTTGGCATTCTGTGGATTCTCAGCGTAAATTTGGACACCCTGATATTTATTAAAATGCAAACGTATTTATCTAAGCTAGCAGGGACACCGGCGTAGCCCGGTCGTACATTACGCTTAAATATGATATTTTAATTGATGCAGATTTCTTATATATTATTATAGAGTCAATTTTCTATCCATTATTACATATTATAAAGTTGTGATTACAAAAATTAAGTGCATATGCTTGAATCGAAACGGAAACCAGAACTCAAGAAAAAAGATGTATATATAGAGAAAGATTGAGTTCCTTCAGCTATATTCGAAACCGAAACCAAAACTTATGAAGAAATCTTGATAAAATTATTTATTACAAGAAATGGAAGGCCATAACAATTAAGGTAAAGTCATGCAGAAGAAAAAAGTTGTAAGTGTGGCACAGAAAATAACACACAAAATATCGTATTAATATTATTTATGCTGTTTATTTATTGTCTAATGATCGTGGTTTTATCTTGCGTGAATTTATAGTTTTTTTTTTGCTTGAGTTAAATGATATGTTGTCATTTAAATTAGTTCTAGTTGTTTGGTTTATTAACGAGCTTTGCCAACAATCGATAAGCCACGAGTATTAAAGGTGTTTTAGAATCTCAGCAAAATATAAATGTTTTCGGGCATTTTACTCACGATTTTGGACTTCGCATCTGATGATTCATGCTCAGGAACACGCAATGTCTTCTATATTTTATAGAAGGAATTAGATCTGGAGTCAAAAGAGCAAAAATTATTTTAATGTATTTATACTTTAAAAGAACAATGCTCATAGTAATGTAGATATACAATAAGTTCAATATATATATTTATCCTACAGCTATATTAATATTGAATATAAAGATTGGTAATTGTAAATTATAAATGAGTTCCAAAAGGAAAAATAAACAAAATCAAGTTGAGTGTACGATAGTTTCGGAAAAGATATTTATTTTATTAAAATTAAGAATTAGCATTGACAATAATTGATAGATACTTTTGTTTTCGAATATAATCTCCTCATCAGCAAAAAAGGAGGGGGCGAGAAGTTTAAGATACCAAAATAAAACTAGCATCTTTGTAGTAAGTAAGGCGGATAGTCTTTATTGTTTTAAAGTACGTCAGTGCATATGTGGCCATGTTGAATTTCATTCTAAAATTGGTTTAAAATTCTGTAAATTAAATTTTACCACAATTTATTTTTCAACAATAAAAATGAAGGATTTCCAAAGAATTTCAATAAATTGTTTATATCATCAGAAGAAACATATTTAGCAAAATGAAATTCCAATATTGTTAATAGATTTTGCTAATTAGCACATAAATTGAATACTAACATTTTGCGAGAAATCATACATGCTTGAAAAGATATTCAAAAAAAAAAATCCAGGCTTGAAAAAAAATCCAGAGAAAAATTTTGATAATGAAATGCATGTACGAATGTGATACAGTCCAAAAAAACATTGGTATACAGATTTTTGTATTTTAAAATCCAATATGAAAGTCGCATTCCCAATTTCGTCGTAAGAAGTGATTCGCTGAAGAAAAAAAAAACGTGAAAATGAAATATATTTGTCTCGACGAGAAATCCGTAAGCTCTTATCTGATGACAGGAAGTAATTAAAAACTAAACACAATTACTTATATATTAGGCTTTGGAAGGGATATTAAATTTAGAGCAAAACTGTTTCCCAGACTATATATATATGGGGGGTGCGTATCCTGCTTGTCTAAGTAATGACGGAAAAGGCCGTCAAGGATTAAATTTCTATTGTTTATTTATAACTCATAACAAAATACGGTTTAAATAAAATAATAAATACGCACACATATGCACACACATATACACACTTACGCACATATCTATCCATCTATCTATCTTTATATCTATCAATCCATCCATCTAGTTACTATCATGTAAAAGTCACTTTGCATGTGTGTGTGAGTTCCTTCCTCATAGGTTCCGAAATGGCTGATACTATCTTTTGCAAATTTCACACAAAGCTAATTTATATGTATGGCAGTGTTCTGAGATATGTTTGGTACAGAAATTCAACCGATAAGTATTGAAAATCGAAAAAATCCTATCTAAAAATAGTCTTTCTTCTCTTATAAATAAAAAGAAGAATTCTTATAGGGGGATATTCTATGTTACACCGCCCAAGGGAAATAATAAAATCTCAGCAAATTATTTCCTTTTAAAAAACAGATTTGTTTACATCCGGAGATATATGATCCCTTGTCTAAGTTCGAGTGTACCTCACTTTTTTATTTTAATTTGTTCTTATTAATGAGTTCAATTTACGATAAAAGAAGATGTACCATTTAAAATCGCCAAAAAACATTATTGGCTACGTATGTGAATACATGTTTCTGCTGCAATTCTTGTAGAAAAGCAAGGCTATCGGATCAGATGTTTTCGAAGTTTCTACATCGTCATAGATAACAGAGACACTTGTATATTTAAAGTCTGTAAAAAGTCTGGGATGACGATGCAGCTTCTCTATGCATACACATATGTAACCAATAATGTGTTTATAATTAAGCAAACTATAATTGCGCTCTGTTTGTCATTAAGTACGTTTTGATAAGCACCAGATTTTCAGTAGATTTACATCTAGCCAATTACGGATAATGCTCCTTGAAGTATAGAAAATTCTAATTTCTGAATTTAAGTAGATAGGATTCAATTATGGAAATTACTTATGTATTATTTATCTTTATGGTCAGTTTTTTAAACGATTCGAGCTGATTAATGGAACTAATAAATACATATATATGTAAAAGATGAAGCGTAAGGTTATTCAGAGGAGGTTTATGGCATGATCTCGCCGTAGCGTATATACAGGAGATGAGGTGTGTTAGTTGGTGTGGGGTATTGTCTTTGTCACTTTAGTAGTCGTAATGTCACGTATCTAAAGAAGTGGCAGAAACACTAGAGGATGGTCTCCAATCTGTAGTGGAATGGGGACAAAAATGGATAGTCACATGCAATGCAGCCAAGACTAAACTTGTTTCCTTCAATCACTACAAGAAACCTTCTCTACCACCAATAGGAATGGCCAAAGACCCTTTATCTGAAAACACATCTTTTAAACTCCTCGGCCTAACGTTCATAGTAAACATAAGTTGGATAAATTACACCGAGAGCATTGCCAGGACCACTGCGAAAAAGGTAGGCTCTCTCTACCATGCTAGAAAGCTACTAACGCCCGAAAGTATCCTGTACCTCTATAAGGCCACCATTCGCCCATGTATGGAGTATTTTTGTCATATTTATATGTCCCTGATAGTAGCCCCCTACATCGAAGTGGCAATGGGCCTTGTTTGGGGTGAAAATGTAATAAAAAAAAGACGGTGAACGCGCATATGCAAATGCATACGTAATGCGAAATGACGTCATTGTAAGGAGAAAGACTATAAAAAGAAAAGAGCGCACGTTAGACAAGACGATCGCGTAAGAAACGTCAAAGTCGTAACAAGAAGTCACGCGTGATGAGAGGATAAACAAAAAAATGTCGCTGTTACAAAATAGAGGAGCTGAATTATTACTTGCTGTCGGTTCTTTGCGGCGTACTCTGCTTCAATATGTGGGTCCCGTATGTAAACTTGTACAACCTTAAAGTCATAATAATAGAAAATCAGTATAATAAAAGTATGATAAAGTTAGTGTAATATTTGTAATTGTAGGAGCATTTTGATCAGCCACCCTCCCCCAAAACTGGAAAAAAAGACGATGAGAAATAAGAATCAAAGGGAAGACTTTGACAATATCGCGGACAGTAATGAATAAAAACAGATGAAACCCTAAAGAGAATCCTTGAACACAAACCGATTAACATAAACTACGAACACTAACCAGGGAGAAGGAAACTTCAAGAGAAAACAAAATGACATAAGGAACCGCATGAACCCAAAGAAAAATAAAACACAATACATCTTTATGAAATAATTTTTAAAAATGCCTCAGTCGTGGCTCATGCAGCACAGATTAAATGTGAACGGTTAAAGGGGATAGAAATACCGAGGAGGAAGAACTCTAACGAGACCTCTGCTAGAATAGAGTGTAGAAGGCTGGACCTTGAAGAGACTTATTGACACCCAATCCCAGTAAAGATCAATGGTCGTTGCCAGCGAGAAATCAATAGCGCAAAGTCATTTGCAAAGGTTATTGAAGGTGATGGAGAGTACTGGAAACCTGGGATGACTTTTTGTCATTCAAACTCCAGAGGACACCATCGTTATTATCAGTTAGTAATCTCTGATGGTGACCTGTGTGAGGGCTGGTAGTGAGTGCATGATAATTGGTGGCGGCGGTGACCATACTGGTTCTCTTTCTTTGATCGTGTACCGGTGGTCAAGGAGTTAAAATGAGTTCCATATAGTATATTTTAAGAGGTATAAGTAATCAGAACAACGGCGCTTTGGGTGTTTTTACTTGTCGGTCATTGAATTGTGATATAATTTATATGAAAGTAAATGTTGTTATTAGATTATTGGAATAACGTTTGTCATCAACATTAAAAGAACAACCAATGCAGTGTCTGTATTATTATATTTTAAATTCATTTTTTCAATTTTTTTTTTACTCACATTCACACGTAACAAGGCATAAAGCGCATTGGACGTAAATGGCTAATATTTGAGGCAATGCCTGGGAAAAAATAACAAGTTGTTGGTTTACGTTACATTTAAACTTCTGCATATCAGTACTGCCAGGGAAGCGGGTAACAGGAAGGGAATTCCAAAGTTTAGCTGTTCAAGGCAAGAAACTATTAGAATAGAAAGTTGTTTGCCATTTAGGGACCTCAACAGTGAAGGAGTGAGATTTTGTTGCTACGCGGGTTTGTCGGGAATATGTACGCTGAGGGGCACAAGTGCAACGAGTTCATCAGAGCATATTTAATCAAACTATTTTACAAATATTTTGATTTTATATTCTTGTTTTATAGATTTTAAAGTAAAATAAATAGTATCTATTTTTGGAATATATGAAATTCGAATGAACGAAATTGCAATATATTTAGACCCACTTTGAGTTGGTATAGTAAGATAACGGGTTTTGTTTCATTTGTAAATTCCGAACATAGGACGCAATAAACCGGCCGGTCATTATCGTGTGATCGATTAATATTTTAATGTTTTAACGAGTCTACAGTGTTCATTGTTAATCGATTGATTGCATAACAGATTAAAAACACGATGATTTTTATCTAAAATTGCGACGTGGTTTACAAGTGGTTAAGACGGTTGGTCGGTCGGTTGACTTGTTTTACGGCATATCCACCCTTTTCAGGTTATTTAATGCCGAATCCAGTGATTTTGAAGAAATTTCTTTTAATAGAATATATTTTTTGTTTTCATATCGGTTTGTATTTAACCGATAGTTGGGATTCTTACATGGATTACCACTCCGGGTCAGAGTGGACTTGGGGGCAATGGCAATTAAAGGGTGGCTCCACACTGCCTAAAACCCGCAAGCTGGGGCCTCATCATCAGATATAGTTTAAGGTCATATCCAGGATCGTTAGGACGGTTGGGTTCAAATTAAGTCACTAGCTGATAATAGAGAAGGAATATACTGACAACGTTAGTTCATTTCGATTACAGTTTCTTGGCTTTATTGTTTTGCCAGTATAAAACCTGGTTATATTTTAGTATTAAATAGCGGGGTTGTCCGTTGTTGCCCGGGTGTTTAAGTGGTATAGTAAGGAACCTCGGGGGGATCAAAACAACAATAGCGGGAGTACCTGTTGCCCGGGTGTGTATACGTGGTGTAGTAAGAAACCCCAGGATGCCTAAAAAAGAAAAGTGATAGCAGGGGGGGGCAAAACAACAGTAGGCAAGGATGTTAAACAAGGTGGTAGTCAATCCAACCGATACGATGACTTACGAAAACGGTGACGTAAAAACGACTCCTCCTTGTAAAAAAACTGCCCAGTTGAGAGTCAAAGAATTAATGTTTTGGGCCAATTTTTCGATATTTGTCGTCCGAGATGACGAGCTTCAAAACAATACCGATCTTGTCAGGATCCGTCGAAAGTTTTTTTTTTGCCAAACATACAAACATACATACATACATCCACACAAACCGAAGATTGAGATTTATATTATAGATTATTACTATTGGTACCTGTGCCCCGGTGGTTCATGGGTGAATTTAGAAACCTAAGAAACTCATTGCTTTTATAATGAATTTTTTTACTTTGAATAAACATTATTTATTGTGCTCTTTAATTATAACATTTATGAATGATAATGTACAGAATGGGCAGACTTTCTTTTATATGACTTCTTATGTGCAGAGCTCAATACTATGGCACTGCTTCCTTATTTACTACAACAAAGACGTCTTCAGATCTAATGGCAGTAAATACATGTCGATCTGTCTACTTTAAAAAATCCTCCTCTTTCCAATCTTCTCAATACTTAACATAATTAAACACTTCTTAAATAAGAGAAGAATCCAGGTTTTCTTCAATGGTCGTACGCCAAAACAATATGTTATAATGCGGGTGTATCTCAAGGGACCGACCCTTGGACCTTTATTATTTCTGATATTCATTAATAATCTCCCTGATAAAATTGTCTCTGAGATGGGTATATTTGCTGACACCACGCACTATAACAGACACGAGGGGAAACCGAACGAACACATATCCAAGGCAATGACGAAAACCTTAGAGGAGGATCTTTTTTTTTTTTTTTTACACAGAGATCACCACTTATCAAGGCCCGGAAGCCACTCAGGGATAAGGGTTATTGCAAGTACATTACATTAGTGAGGAGATTTGATGAAGTGTTTACTTAAGGGGGCGGTTCATTAGGAATTTGTTAACATTAGACTTGAAAACATCCAAGTTGTAGTCCGGAGGGAAGCAGGCAGACGGAACAGAGTTCCACAGGCGTGCAGTTCTAAGAAAGAAGCTTTGTTCATGAAATTCGCGTTTTGATTTAGGCACAGATATAGAGTGGGGGAAATTTTTCACAGTGGATTCAGCTAGACGGGTGTTTTTCGTGAAAGATTGGCGAGGGGGGACCAGGGATTGGAGTTCAGACGAGCACCTGCCATGAAAATAACGAGAAAACAAGGATAGATCTCCAGTCTGTAATGAAATGTGAAAAAATGATGGCCACATTCAATACTTTTAAGACTTCTTTTCTTTTAATAATTACAAAAAACCTTCTCAATCACTTATAGCCATGGCTAATGATACATTACCTTAAGATATTTGTTCGAAGTACTCGGCCCAACGTTCACGAGGAACATGAGATAGAACAGATACATTGAGAGCATTGCCAAATCTGCTGTAAAGAAGGTGAGATCTCTCTATGGTGCTAGACACTTACTTACGATTGAATCATGTACCTCTACAAGGCCACTATTCGCCCATGTATGGAGTATTGCTTCCATATTTGGGTTGGGGCATGCTACTAGTCTCTTCCTCTTAGATAGGATTCAAAAGAGAGTCGCCAATATAGGCTTCAACCGCTGTCCTATCGACGAAATGTTGCAACCCTCTGCCTATTTTACAAGTATTCTAATGGTAGATGCTCCAAAGAACTACAAGCTCTTGTACCCGTCTACGTAAATACCCCAACAAACCCGACAAGCAGCAACCTCCCACCCCTAAACAGTAGAGATACTCAGATGTAAGAAAGCCTTCTAATCTAATAGTTTTTTCACTAGGACTGTTAAACTTCGGAATTCCCTTCCATGTTACTGTTTTACTGACTCTGCTGACATGCAGAAGTCCAAATGTAATGTGAACAAACACCTTACTGCTCAACTCCCTACATAGTATCCTTGTGCCTTTTTTAGTGTGAAAATACAAAAGAAAATTGGCATTCTCATCAATCTTTTATCCTTAAGTGCCCTTTTTGGTTGTAATTCATTAGTTTAAAAATGTTTGTTTTATTGCATAACTACTAATGAACATCTTCACTAATACGTACCGTGATGCAAGGATTTTTAATGCGGAGAGTTATAACTAGTTTCTATACGTAAACCCTACGAGGAATGTACTATTTGATAAAGTTAATTTTGCAATTAAATTATTATTTTTCGAATTACTATATTTTCATTTGAGTTGCAGTTTATTGAAATCACTGCTCCCTCAGTAGGAATTCCATTCATACAACAAGGCAAAATATCTCTTTTCGGTAACACAAAAACCTTATTATTCAATTGAAAACAAAATAAGTACATCTTTATTTTTTGTATTAATTTGACTATGACTCTCATCTTTGTTAGTTTTGTTTTGTTTTTTTCATAATATTCCGGTCGACGTAACCTCCGGTCATCTTCAGGTGCATTCACACTGGATGTTATTGGTGAATAGTGAAAGAATGTTTGATTTATTTGCTTTTCAAACGAACACAGCAATTAGAAATTTAAAATGCAAATAGCGCCAAGACTTTTTTTTTGACATTAATAACTCCGGGTCCATTCCGGGTCTTTTATATGATGAATGTATATTTTTGAGATGAGGATTTATGATTAGTTTTTTTTTTTATTATTTGGACTGTTGTTCTCATCTTGGTTGTTTTTTTTTTGTTTGTTTTTTTTTGTTTTTTTTTTACAACGTTTCGGTCGATGTAACCTCTGGCCATCTCCAGATGCTGGATGTTATTGGTGAATAGTGAAAAAATGTTTCATTTATTTGCTTTTCAAACGAACACAGCCATAGAAATTTCAAATACAAATAGCGCCAAGTCTTTTTTTTATATTAATAACTCCGGGTCAATTCCGGTTTTTTGATATAATGGATGTATGTTTTTGAGATGAGGATTTATAATTAATTTTTGTATTATCTTCTTAAGTACATCTTCTTTAGAATTGTCTGTATGATAATGAACTGCCCAATAAAAAAATTATTTTTCGTTTTTCTCCCTTGTATTTATTTTATTCAGTATACCAAATGAACTTTTCCCATTGTCTAATATTAGTTACCGCGTTCAACTTCATATCGTAACTATAAAAATAAAGAAATATACATCCGCCCGTTCTGCGGATGCAGTACACACTTTTAAAAAGCAAATTATATTTCGTCTTTTTTTTCTTATAAGACTATCTTTTCACGCTCCTGAAATTAATAAATGCGTTTCAAACTTTCTGTTCTGTTTTATTTATTTATTTATTTATTTTGGTATTCGTGGTATGTTGTCGACAAAAACTATTTATATCAAATTCAGAACATATGAAGTTAACAATGAGTGCGGTTTTAAAATTCAGATGAACATATCTCGGCTTAAACAAAAATTTATTGATCGAAATGAACACAATCAGAATCAACACATTTTTGCCATATATATATATATATATATATATATATATATATAGGAGGCCACTCGAGGATAAGGGTTAAAGAGTGTACAGTAGAAATTGGACAATAGAGTAATCGTTAGTAATGGAAATTCGGTAAATTTATTAATTTATATTGAACGGCTCATCAAGAACTTGTTTACGTTAGACTTGAAGACAAACGTATTGTAGTCAGCTAGAAAGCAGGAAAGCGGAAGACAATTCCATAGGCGTGCAGTTCTAAGAAAGAAGCTTTGTTCATGGAATCTACGTTTAGATTTAGGCACATATAAAGAGTGGGGGAAATTAGTGATAGTGTTTTCTGATAGACAAGTGTTTCTTGTGAAAATTTAGCGAGGGGGGAGCCATAGATGGGAGCTCAGCCGAGCACTTGCCATGAAAATAACGATAAAGTAGAGACAAACTCGCAACATCTCTTCTGTGAGAAAGAGGTTGCAGGAAAGAGAAAAGGACATCCCCTACGAGGCTACGAAGTCTATTTTGAACTCTACCAAGGCAGGATACGTCCTTTGTAGCAGCTCCTACCAAAATGTGGCAACAGTACTCCATCTTTGGACGTACCTGGCTCTTATATAGATAGGGAATTGCATCAGCAGTGAGATATCTACTGGATTGATAGAAGAATCCCACCATTTTCCAGCGGCCTTGGCAACGGATTTAATGTATGTGTTCCATTTAACATCAGGAGTAAAGGTCAAACTTAGAAGCTTGTCAAAACATGAGGCCTTCCAAAGACGAGAGCCATTCATTTTAATTGATGCCAGATGGGGATCAGAGGGTCCATGATGTAAAGATAAAAGCTTGGTTTTAGATGCATTAAAAGTAACCAGCCACCTCTTTCCTCATTGTACCACTTGCTCAAGATCAGAGGAGAGAGAATCAGAGAGAACTTGTTCGTTTACGGTCTTAGATGTTCTACCATAGATAGTAGTGTCATCAGCATAAATGTCTATGAATGATGTAAGGATGTGATTTGGAAGATCATTAATGTAGATCAGGAAGAGAGTTAGACCCAGGATGGACCCCTGAGGGACTCCAGTATTAATACTGAGAGCTTCTGATTTCTGCCCATCAACTACTACTCTTATGAACCTATCAGAGAGAAATGATTTAATAACTGAGAAGACATTTTCAGCTATACCGTAGCTGGAGATCTTGTGATGTAAACCTTTATGCCATACTCTATCAAAGGCCAGTATTTATGCCAGTAACATAAAAATCTTGCGTTCTGGTGACGATGAAGTCCCTGAAGGCGTTTTTTTTTTTTATATATATTTCTTAGTTTTTTTAAGCATTTCTCACGCAGAAAATTGTCAAGATGCTTGAAAAAGTAGTAGTCGGTGGGTTAGAGGTCTGGAGAGAGTCTACGTGCGATCAAACATTGTCCTAGGGGAGAATTGGGACTATTTTGTTGACTAATTCAGGGTTTTGTTGTCGCAGTTTATAATGCGTTTCATTCATTTGTTGACAGTACTTCTCCGCCGTAATGGATTCGCCTGCATTAAAAAATTGTAATGAATGAGACCGGTTGCAGACCACCAAACAATCAACATGACCTTCTTTTGATGCAACTTTTGTGATTTGAAATGCGGGAAGAATACGCTCGGCCTACATAAAAGTCAGATTTGTGTTTACCGTGATAGAAGCGTTATAAGATTTATCTTAGTGAACGAAACATTATAAACGATTACTTTACAGTTAACTATTTTTTTTTCCTTTTAAAAAGAACAAAATACAATTATGTAAAAAAAATAGTTTTCATTCTAAAAGTTTATAAGTCGATAAGTTAAGAGTGAACTCAGAAGGAATTTGAAAACCACGTGATTTCCGACCGAAGATTTCTCTCAACTTAGCTGGTGAGATTTCAATCGAATAAGCTGAAAGTGTAGTTAGTTCACACAAGATAGCGCCCCCTCTCTCTGTTAAAGAATGGATAGAGAGAGAGAGAGGGGAAGAGAGAGAGGAAGAGGTGAGTTATAATGTAGACACGTTGACCGGAAATCAAGATCAGCTGATTGTATTGCGTGTGAGTCATGTGATCAGGTTAGCTGAATCGAGGAGATTTGGTTGGGACTTGGAAGAGAGCGGACGGCTTCGCCGTTGTTTCCTCCCCTTCGTTGGGGGGGGACGAACGCTGACACGGTAGAAATAAGACCTAGAAGAAGAGACCACAGGCCAAATTAAATTTCCAATCTTCTGCGATCAAACTAGAAGGTGAATAAAAAACTATAGAACCAATCTCTTGTCTTAAAGTGAAATAAATCTTCGTCCCCAAAACAGGTATCAAGTCTCCCTCCCAGACGAGAATTTCCAGATGGACCAACGAAATGGCAAAAGGTATGTTGAAGATACATGACATGTCACACACATATTCACACTTAACAGCATATGAACATATGTAATAGAAAGACCACTAGACGAACACACACACAACGACATTAACTCTGGTAAGATAATTAAACATTCAATCCTTTATAAATAGACAATACAACAAACGCTCATTTTATGATACGACAACGTAACATCTCTCTCTCCCTCTCTCTCTCTCTCTCTCTCTCTCTCTCTCTCTCTCTCTCTCTCTCTCTTTCTGAGACACCGTGGCCTGGCATTTCTCATGTAAATTGAGAAATTCACGAAACTTAAATTCGCACATTCAAACTCCATATAAGTTTTATAATCGCATATTTACATTTTTTTTTTTCATTCAGAATGTGATCTTTCACAACGTTTCATTCGATGTAACCTCCGACCTTCTTCGGATGTATCTTGTCAACTCGGGAATTTGGACGGAATTTAGAACGGAACCCTTTATTTACTTCCCGGGGGTAGCATGGTCTTGTTCCATCAGTGGCGCAGTGGTTAGAATACTTGAGAAAATCAATTGTAAAATGTGATATTTTCGTGAAGGTTGAAAGTTCAATTCTCTGTGTATGCAACCGAAAATACGATTGTTACCTACTTAGGGCCCCTGTCCAGTCATGGCTGACGAAGCAAGAGTATGCTATCTCCAAAATTCCGCCCAAATTCATGAGTTCGGCAGAAGCATTCCCGAGTTCGACAAGATACAAGAAGGTCAGAGGTTACCTCGATTGAAACGTTGTGAAAATAACACTGAAGATGAGATCAGTAGTCCGAAGAATCCAAATAACACGGATAACTAATCCTCATCTCAGAAATTGAGAAACGTCGAATTTTTTTACTGAATACGTATTATTTAGCGAATTTTTTGATTATTAACTTTAAAATTAATTATGGACATGATAAACAGACTTTTCTCCAAAGAACTTTTCACCTGTGGAACTTAATACTACGCGGTTGCTTTCCTGCTGACTACAGCAGAGATGCTTTTCAGGTTAAATGTTTACAAATACCTGTTAAATTTTCCTCTTAAATAATCAAATTCTGATCTTTCTACATTTTTCTTTAGTGTTTTCTGGCTTTAAATAAGATAAACCATTTATTTACAAAAAATTTCAATTTATTAATAGACTGCCAACTCATAAAATACGTCTAAATATGATGATTTAATTATGCAGATTATATATATATATATATATATATATATATATATATTATAGAGACAATTCTCTATTGATTATTACATTGTACCAATATATAGTAGCGATTTTAAAAGTTTAAAAAATTAAAAAATAAAAATTTTACTTCAGTGCCATCAGAGAGACTCAAAACTATAACATATAACTCGCCAGCATTATGCGTTACCATCTGTGTTAAGTCAATACGCATATAAAAATTTGTAAAATAACGTTGTTAAAGATATAAATGTATATTTACGCATGTAATACTTTTAGTCCACTTACGCCTGCCAAGTTCAATTTTTTTTAAATTTTGATTCCTATGCAGCTATTTTTACCGACAAAAGCCAAATAGAATTTGTTCCACAAAACTATAACATATAGTTCCCAGCATTATTCGTTAACATCTGTGTTAAGCTAATACGCATATACAACTTTTTAAAATAACGCAGCAATGTATATTTGAGCATGCGTAGAAGTAATACTTTTAGTCGACTTATGCCTGCCGAGTTCATTTTTTTTATTTTGATTCATTAGCAACAATTTTTACCGCTAAAAACAAAATCAAATTTATTCCGCAGGTCCAAGACATCCATGTATCAAGTTTCAAGTTTGTAGACAAAAAAAAAAATGACAAAGTAGTTTGGCAGATCTCGTTTTGGACAGGGACAAAGAGACATACATATCTATATATAAAACGAAAATGTGTGTATGTATGTGTGTGTATGTGTGTGTGCATTTTTGTGTATGTCTGCAAAAGGCTTTTTTCGCCGGGAATCTTGGGTGAGTTATTATTTCTTATAACATTTTATATCCTATCGAGATCATAATCTGTAACACTTACGAAACGACGTCGTCAAAGTCTTTTATTTCAACGACTTTTATCTTACAAAATTAGCGCTGTGAATTCGTTTTCTCTCTACTGCTCCTCCTCCTCCACCTGCTGCTGCTGCTACTATGGCATGAAATTGTACCTAGAAAACCACATGGGTTTATAAACACTTATTTTCGTCTTACCGAAAGTTACTGCCTTCGCATGTCGTGTTATATCATCAGATTTTTAACCTCAAGGCTTTGGGTTCGAGCCTACCTTCGCCTTAAACTTTTTTTTGTTTTTGTTCGTTTTTTGAATATTTAAACAGGCTTATTACTTCGCTTATTCTTTTGTTTTGATTTACCCCCCCCCTCCAACACGCACACACCTCTAAACACCCGGGCAATGCCGGGTACCTCCGCTAGTATCTATATAAATGGAAACAGGCTGTGTTCACAACAACGACGGCGGCGGTGAGGACAAAGATGATTCACGTTCGCTTTGACGTATACATTTCTTATTAATAGTTCTTGCCAACCAATTTCAATATGAAAAACAATAAAGAATCGAAGTATAGAAAATTTGTTATTAAACTTGTAAGGCTTTTGTATTTCCGTTATCTTTTCTCCACTACTATAACCATCTATATTCTTATATTAACGCCGTGTTAATCAACGTTTGCTTGCCTAAGCCGTATTTTAGATATATTATAATGGGGACCTTACATCAAATCTGTTGCCGATGTAACTGAAAATAGTATTTGGACCATTCTACCACCACAGAAAGTAAAGTACGTAATTCCTGGTGCAATCCTCTAATTGTTAGATAAATGGAAACAGCACTAACCGTATGCGGGTCAAATCAACTACCTAAAAAAAAAGAAACTCCATGGAAGTATGAAACTCACAAGCGGTCCCCATTCGCATGTATAGCCCTGTTATACGAGATGACGATGTTAGATTTTTGTTTCAACTTTTGCAGGGAGGTGTCAACGCCTTCCTATATACAGAGCCTTGAAGTCCCAAATTGGTCACCCATCTGGTACTGATCAGGCTAAACGTTGCTTAACTTCGATGATCTAACGAGAACCGGTGTGTCAATATGAATACGCCATAAAAAATAGAATTATTACGTTAGAAAAAAATCGATCTAAAATCGATCTAAAGTAATCTTATATAATGTAATTTTTTCGGGGATGAGTTGGATGATTTTCTGCGATTTTTCTAGCGAATCATTGTCCTAGAAGATCGAAAATATGCATAAAGACATCAGTTATGGTGTACAATCCTGTGCATATAATCGATATGATCGAAAATGAAATATTCCTTAATTGTCTGGCAAGTGTCGCTCAGAGCATCTTTTCTACGTCAACTGAGTAAAAACCAACTTCACAATCTAATGGGAGCATTTCTTTTCTGCCTTATAGCCTTGTCTCATAGAAGAAACATCGTTAGTCTTTGTCCACTCTGTTACTATTTTCATGGCAGGTGATCCAATAAGCTCAATCATTTGACAAACTTTTCGTGAATTATTATTCACAGTAAGAACTCATCTGGATACCACGATCGTAAAGAACTTTCCTTTCTTTTTCTGCGTAGCAAAATACTAAACAGTATTTCTATGAATAAGAACTTCTTATCCGTGAAAGATGTTCGTACGGGACTGCTTTGCTGCAAACAACATGGTCGTTTTCACATCCAATGTTAACAAATACGTGTCGAGACATTCACTTAAGTAGTCAAACTTTGCCTATTTCCGCCATTGTTTTCAATCTTCATATTGCTTCATTATCCTCGTGTTGCTTTTGGTCTTGATAAGCCGTGACTAGTTAGTATTACAAAAATTAAATAAAATACACGTTAAAATATTTCTTAATTCAAGGAGTGAGTGATGTTCGTAAAACATTTATTTCAGTTGTTCTAACAATTAAGTTTCTGTCTATTACTCTCTCTCTCTCTCTCTCTCTCGCTCTCTCTCTCGCTCTCTCTCTCACACACACACACACACGCACGCACGCACACACACACGCACACACACGCACACACACACATGCACTTTTTCTATTTATAAACACTTACTCGGTGGTGAGAAAACTACCTATAAAATGGAAGATTGGAATAGTCCATTATAAGCAACAAAAAATATCACTACAAGTATGGAACCATGATAAGCGCCCTTTAGTGGGAGCTGGATTTTCTCACAATTAGGATGGGGAGTGTGCTTGACTTTTATGATTCTCGTGGACAGACACTAAAAATAATAAAAAGTGCCATTCAAACATGACGGAGACAACTTGGTGGCAAACAAGCGTATCGTCAATCAGATTTTACTCTGAGTTTTGCAGGTGTTTATAAAATGAGTTTGGCAAGTGCATCGGATGGGACAAAAAGGTCAATCAATTTGGTTGACACCAGAATCTGTTAATCTAATAATATTTCTCTGTTTTTATTGTCGATATACATTCATGTTCTGCCTTGTCTACCCTGCTCTCGCCCATGTCTTTCTTTTTCTCTACGAGAGAGAAGATATTTTGCTGTTTTGTTTTCGATTTTTTTCGCGTCGGTCGAATACAACCACCTAGCTGATTCTTGTGGTTTTTGTTTCAGAAACTAAAATGTAAAGATAAATTATATATATATATATATATATATATATATATATATATATATATATATATATATATATATATTATAAAATGCTTACTAATTCCTCATTAGAAGCGTTAACTTTTAATTGATGGTTCCAGTCCAGGTAATAAATTCTCCAGAGAGAATTAATGATGCTGAAAACTTGACCAAAGGCTCGTTAACCTAGAATAATTGAAGGGATTTTTTTTTACAAAGGAATCACCACTTATCAAGGCTCAGAGGCCACTCGAGGATAAGGCTTAAAGAGTGTACAGTAGTCAAAGAGAGAATATCATAGTAATCGTTATAATTGTAAATTTGGTAAATTGGATTGCTTAAAGGGTATAGCTCATCATGAACTTGTTTACATTGGACTTGAAGACGACCATATTGTAGTCAGCTGGAAAGCAGGCAAACAGAAGACAATTCAACAGGGATGCACAAATCGTATCCTTGTGTACCTGCTTATTCCCTGACATAACGTAATAGCTATTCTTGAAAAGGCTACACGGCACCGAGACACAATATTGCAAACACTGGCTGTGAACCCCCAAAACCTATCGTGTTAGACAAATCCTAAAACAATTACCGAAGAGAAAATGAAAGATGAAGAGAGAGAGAGAGAGAGAGAGAGAGAGAGAGAGAGAGAGAGAAATGTTTGAATTATCTTTCGTTTTGGTTTCTATTTGTATTTACAGAAATAACAAAACAAATAATGCGGCAAATATATATATATATATATATATATATATATATATATATATATATATATATATATATATATATATATATATATATATACACTAAGGCATTTCATTGTCCGGACGAACATTATCACCTTTCACACACATTTTTTAATGAAATTGTCTGATAAGCATATAGGTAATTAGTGATTAATCGGCAAATTTTTACCTGCTTTCACTTTAACACTTTCCTTTAAAATGACGACTTTAACAAGTTTTCGGGTATGCTGAAAACGAATATGGTATTTAACTTCCCGCAGATGAGCAATTTTCCTAATATTAATCAATGTCATTTCTTTTATTGTTGCTGGTGCGTCCGAGCGTGCGCTTGCGCGTGTAAACTGGACATGTAATCGTTAGCATTTTTTCAAGTTTGGTGGCGGGGGGGGGGCGAAGACGGAACCGTGGGTGCGAACTTTTTTGTTTAAGATTTGGCTTGAAAACATATCACCGTAAAATATTACTTAATCAACTAATCATTATTTTCTGATATTTTTATGCTGTTAGCACAAAAAACTAGGGTAGACCTGTACAATAATACTCCGCTCGTATTTTTTCTTTTCGTCTTTTTCAATTTTTTTAACGGATTATTATAGATTGGACACTAATCGTTTGGACCATATCATTATAAAAAAATAAAATAAAATAAAATAAAAATGAAAAAAATCAATATTTGATAAAAAATAAAATAAAATAAAAAAGCAACATTTGATAAAAAAAATAAAATAAAACATCTATTTGTAAGGGGTGCTCAATTTTTTTAACAGATTATTATCAATTAGACATTAATCGATTGGACACTAATCGATTGGGCCATATTATTATAACAAATAAAATAAAATAAAAATGAAAAAATCAATGTTTGATAAAAATAAAATAGAAAATCAATATTTGATAAAAAATAAAATAAAAAATCAATATTTGATAAAAAAATAAAATAAAAAATCAATATTTGATAAAAAATTTTTTTAAAAAAATTAAAAATCAATATTTGTAAGGGATTCTCGGTTTCAAATACAATGTTCAAGTAAATCGATCCCCTATATGAGATGAGGTGAGAACTTTTCAAAATTTCTTAAATATCCACCCCCGTTCACTTCCCCCCCCCGCCACCAAACTTGAAAAAATGCTAACGATTACATGTCCCGTTTACACGCGCACGCGCGCCTGTGCCCATGAGCGTACGCGTTCGTGCGTACCAAGATAGCCACCAGCAATAATATAAGCAATTACATTGCTTGAGATAAAGAAAATTGATATTTGCAAAAAAAAAAAAAAAAATTACGAATTTTAAAGGAAAATGTTAAGATGGAAACCAAGTAAAAATTTTCCGACTAATCTACTGTAGCTCGAGCAATTTCAACTTTACACTTAGGCGCGTATTCTTCTAGTTCTATGAATGTATGCTTTAAAATATCTACATAAATGTTCGTATTATTTGGATTCTTCTGAATACTGTTCTCAACTTGAATGTTATTTGCACAATGTCTCGGTCGATGTAACCATCTGACCTTTTTTTAGGTGAAAATATCCAAATACAATCCTCATTTAAAAAATTCAGAAACAATACATCATAGTTGTTTTCAGTATTAATTTAGCTTACAAAAAAGATTCCTTAAAAACACTATTGCTGACGTGTTCCTCACAAATGTCATTTCAAGCGCCGGTAATATTATCGGTTTTACCTACTTAAATGGAAGTGACGGTGGTCAAGAAGTTAACGACACGGACTAGGGATCTGGGTGTTCCAAGTTCGAATCCCGTTCGTTCCACAAAAATTACTTTTAGCTAGGATAAGTATCTAGAAAAAATTCTAACTACGAAAATATCGGAGTAACCAATGCTAACAACTGTCTCTGAGATGGGTATATTTGCTGATGATACTACACTCTATAACAGACTCGTAGGGGAAAATGAATGAACATATATCTAAGGAAATGGTTAGAACTCTATAGGAAGATCTGCAGTCCGTGGTAGAATGGAGTCGTAAATGGATGTCAATATTATTTTTTCCCCCTTTAATAACTAAGAAAAAGATTCTGGGATGCATTAGAGCAATTCGTTCAAGCTCCTAGGCTTGACATTTACAGGCAATATGAATTGGAACAAATATATTGACGTCATTTCCAAGACTGCTGTGAAGAAGGTGAGCTCTTTCTACCGTGCAAGATGATGACTCACATCTGAGAGTATTCTATATCTGTACGAAGCCCTATTCACTCATGCATGGAGTATTGTTGCCAAATCTGGGCGAGTGCATTTGCCACTGGTTTTTCATTCCTGAACTCAGTTAAAAAAAAAAAAAGAGTTAACAAACTAATAGGTCCTACACTATCAGCCAAACTCCAACATCTTTCCCATCGCCGAAATGTGGCATCCATGTGTTTTACAATTATTTTAATGGAAAGTTCAAAGCACTTGTATCCCCTTGACGTAAATACCCCCGACAAATCCGACAAGCAACAAAATCCCACACCTACACTGCAGCGACGTCTGGATGTCGTAAAACATTCAACTCAAATAGCTTCTTTCCTCGAACTGCTAGACTTTGTAATTCCCTCCCGGGTCACTGCTTCCCTAACTGTGCTGACATGCAGAAGTTCAAGTGTAATATAAACAGATATCTTGCTGCTTAACTCCCTACATAGTACCCCTGCAAATTATACCCTAGATAGTAGCCTCTTACGACTTAAAAGAAAATGGATATGATGATGACTTCATTAAATACAAAATATTTTTTTATCATTTATCACACGTATATTATCATAAAAACGACATTGTTATGTAGATCGGTAAATAATGAATCTGTTAAAATAATATATATATATATATATATATATATATATATATATATATGTATATATATATTTGTTAAAGTTAGTACTGTTCAAATGTACCGTTAATCGACGGGACAATGTTGTTTTTGTATGTCCAATATATTCGTTTTTTTATTTTCGGAGTTACACTCTCCTAAGGGGCATTGAAATTTGTACACAATATTGGTTTGCTCCACCATTTTTGTCGCCGGCAAGGAGTTATTTTATATTAGTGTATTTAGGCAGAATTCCTTCATTCAGGCAAACATTATTAAAAACAACAGAGATGCCTTGCTTAATGATTCTTTTTTTATTTTTTCGATCTTTCGTAAGATTTTTTAACTTCAATATACCAGCATTTAACAAATCAACATAGCTGTCCCACCTCTAATCTTAGAAACACAAGGATTTTGCAACGAGAAAGAAATTGTAAAAAATTAAAAAATTACTTGAAGCACTATATATAAAAACCCAGCACCCATCTATAAATAGCATTAATTTTGAAAGTAGCAATAATGTGCTGAAATGTTTAGCATAACCAGTATACGACTGGTTTTACTAACATTGCCTTTTATCATCCTAATTTTTAATCGAGTTTTTTATCACTCGTAAATGTATATCTTAATCGACTTTTCATTGACTCTTTTTATCATTCGTAACTATATATTTCACTTCTATTTTTAATATTTTATCTTCACCTGATGATGATTCAAGAAAGAATGGAAAGCGCTCGTGTGAACCATGGAACATTTGTAAATACCTTCCATCTGGAAGTTAAAAAAATCTTACGAAAGATCGAAAAATGATAAAAAAGAATCATTAAGCAAGGCATCTCTGTTGTTTTTAATAATGTTTGCCTGAATGAAGGAATTCTGCCTAAATACACTAATATATACACACGTGAACAAAAAAAATGGGCCATGATTAAAATTGGAACAAAAAAAATGGGCCATGATTGAAATTGGAAAGAAAACAATTTTTAAAATTTTTATCGCTTGTTTGCTAATAATTAGCTGTTATTTAGTATTTTTCAGATTATTAGTATTAAAGATGAGTCCAAGAAAAGTAAGACGACATCTTGACGAAAAAATTAAAAACCGAATTGCAGGATTACGACAGACAAATTTGACTTACAAGCAGATTTTCGACATTTTGAAAGAAGAAAAGGTGGCAACATCTCTTTCAGCTGTGAAGAGAATTGGGCAAAGGTTCGAAATTGAAGGCACAGTGAGCAGGAAAGTTGGTTCTGGTCGCCCCATAGCATCCACAATGAAGGACGATCACAGGCTTAAAATGACCGTTTTGAAGGATCGCAAAAAGACTTATGTTGACCATAGCAAACAATTCGAAACAGCAAAAGGAAATTCTCTTTCTAGAGTGAGAATATCTAGAAGGATGAAATAAAATGGAATTTTCATCAAGAAGATGTGCAAAAAACCTTTGTTAACTAAGAAGAACATCAGCGACAGAAAGACATTTGCATCATGTTATGGTACGAAAGATGCAGATTGGTTTAGAAATGTTTTGTGGTCGGACGAATCAAGATTTTGCCTTGCCAGTGATGCCCCTGGACGTTGCATCCGAAGATCCGGAGAAATATTTTCACCGAATTGCATAAAAACTACAGTAAAACATGGAAACGGAGGAATAATGGTATGGGGAACCTTTTCTGTTGCAGGAGTTGAGGAAATTATCAGATGTGATGCGTCAATTAATGCCAAAGAATACATTCAAATATTAGAAAGAGGTCTATTACCAAGCATCCAGAAGTTAGAAATGAACAATGACATTATTTTTCAACATGATAATGCCCCTGCACACACAGCAAAAGTCACAAAGAAGTGGCTTACTGATAATTCAATTGATGTGATGTTTTGGCCTGGCCGAAGCCCAGATTTAAACCCAATGGAAAATATTTGGGCTATAATATCTCGTGCATTAGTTAGAAAAACTTTTTCCAACAAAGAAAAATTATGGGAAGCAGTTCAAAGAGAATGGAATAACATCTCCTCTTCACAGTGCTCCAAGTTGGTTGAGAGCATGATAAAAAGAATTGATCTTTTAAAAAGATCTAAGGGCAATTCCATTCCATACTAAGTTTTTATTAAAGTAAATATCTTGCTCTTTATATTTTTTACTCATTTTCGTTTATTATTTAATTGCATTTTGTGTAATGCAGCTTTTTGTGCAATAAATTGTAAATTTCTTTCCTGGCCCATTTTTTTTTTGTTCATGAGTATATATATATATATATATATATATATATATATATATATATATATATATATATATATATATATATATATATATATATATATTTGAGCCCAGTCAACGACGGGTACGTTTGCTAGTATATATATATATATATATATATATATATATATATATATATATATATATATATATATATATACTAGCAAACGTACCCGTCGTTGACTGGGCTCAAAAACAGCCTACAGAAAATGGACTCTGATTTATGAAAGTATGATAGGTTATGAAAAGAAAGGGTTGTAAAGAGATAGCTTCGAATTTGGGTTTCTTCAAACTGAAACATAATTATCAAAGTATACTTACGCAGATAGATATGAAAAGTCTTGATTAAAGTTTGTTCCTATTTCCATTCCATGGAGGCCAGGCGCGAACGCAGACACCACAATTTTACTATACCATCCCTATTTAAGTTAAAACATACTTATCAAAGTATTCTTATAGATCTATATCAAAAACACTTGTAAACGTTTTTTTTTATTTTTTTATTTTTTATTTCCATACTTTGTGGACCAGGCGCGAACGCAGACCCCACAATGTGAATGAACCACCGTTCTGCCAGATCAAACATACCCATTCCTGTGTCTCGATACATCTTCTATCATTATATGTGGTCAGTTTTCTATAATAGTCAACCATATAGGAGCCTATTCGTAACCAGACACACACACACACACACACACATTCAGCTTTATATTATAGATATAGCAGAGATTAAAGACACAAAAATAGATATAAATAACGATTTCTAAACAGTTATGTCATTTTGGGGGTTATTAGTTTACAAATGTTTTGTAATAATTTCTTGCATATCTAAATATCTATAAAAGTGAGAATGTGTGTGTTGGATGACACTTCTCAACCTATATACTCAAGGAATTTTTAATCTACAGACTCGAAATTTAGTATAGAGGGTAGTCAGACACGTTGAAATCTTTTAATCGGTATTTATCTGAAAGAAAGTGGTCAAAATTGAAAAATTGCTACTTAGAAGTAATCGGATTTTTATCTGTTCATTAACTGTTGCATGAGGTTTTAAAATTTTTTTTATAAAGATCATCGCAAGCTGTTGTATTTGTTATCGTACTTGACTCATTGCATTTATGTTTTGTTTCGATCTCAGCTCGAGTATTTTTCTACTTACAAGAAATGAACTGTTTAAATATATATATATATATATATATATATATATATATATATATATATGTGTGTGATACTCGCATGCACATATTTCTGTTTCTTTTCCTTTTTTACTTTATTTTTAAAGGAATTATTTTGAATACCGGACAACGCCAGGTACATCTAGTATGCAGTAGTTTTGTTCATATTAACAGTGACAAACCAAATTGATCTAATAAAAAAGGTTACATTTCTAAAACCTTTCCTAAAATACCATGTAAAATAATTTCAATCAGATCTATTAGTTATAAAATTTCAATACAGTTATATTTAAAAAGAATGCTTGCGATAAGATTAATGATCCCCAGATTGCAGGTAGTTTTTGCTTATCTTTAGTTTGGGGATTGTTAACACAGATCCTATCATTTATGTATCCCTACAGATGAGAATTTAATAATCTATACTTTTATTGAATAAACGCGTATCGTAATGAAACTTCGTCGAAATTGAACGACAACTACACAGCATATTACACTTTTTCAGTATCATTTTTTGATTATTTCATTTCGATGTCTACTATTTGTACAGCGAAATGTTCCGTTTGTCTCTCAATCGGTTCGTTTAACAGAATCTTAGTTTTCAGTAGTTGAAACAGTAATACAATTAACGCTGAGAATGGCAGACGGAACAGGCCACCTTGCCTAGCGGGTGTAATCCAACAAAGGATGTTCTTGAAGGCCAGCTTCCGGCCAGGATAATTCCGTCAGATGACCAGTCACCATTGGATTCCAAACAGACAAGCCGCTCTATTACAAGTATTTTTGATCTTACCAGCCTCCAAGGTACCTACAATGGATCCACAATTTGTAACTAAAAGTCGCATAGCAAATGAGAGATTTTCTCAGAACGGAAAAAGAGATAATATGGTCTGAACTTTGATCGAACAAGTTCCTCGATGAAGGGCATCCATTATGGTTGCGTTTACAAGGAAAATAAAGATTAATTTATTACAAGTTTCGCAAATATTGAATAAAAAATTTGTCAATTAATAAATTCAACCATTCAGAATTGCTTTTTCCAGCCAAACACATTTTTCTGTCGTATTTCTGCTTAAACTGAAAAAATATCAATTAAAAAATAAACGGTGAAGTAGTGTGTGTGTTTTTTATACTCTGAAATAATTAATTACATTAATCAATTTACGGACGAGTCTAAATTATTTTGGAAAGCAATTAATATGTGAATCCTTATATCTTCTGATAAAATGGACGAATTTAATTAGAAATTGAACACTAAATTGATCAACAACTTTTGGCGACAAATAATTATGATTGTATATTAACGAGCAAGCCATTCGCCATTACCTGATCGTAAAATACTATTAAATCTGATATCATAATGTATGCAGATTTCATATTTATTATTATAGAGATACTTTTCTATAGACTATTATAGTGTACCCAATACATAGTAATGATTGAAAACGTTCTTTTATAGAATGACTTTGGTGCTATCAGCTAGAAACTAAAACATAAAGCTCTTCAGCCTTATTGGTCACCTCACGTATACAAAAACATAAAAACTAACGTCTTTAAAATATTGAATTCATTTCACAAGTATAAATCCCCTCTGTACCTAGAAAAATGCGAAAAGGGTCTGTTGAAAACGTATATAAGTAACCTTATCTATGTGTGCGTCTGAAGAATGGTATCTGCTAAACTCTGTCAATTTTGGGTCTGCATAGGGAGTTTGGAGCTGTGGAACAAATTCGATAAAAGTAGTTTCTAAGTGGTCACAATGAAAGCAAAATTGGAACTTGGCAGGCATTAGTCGACTTAAAGTTCTCTTTTACGCATGTGCAAATATACATTTACCCATTAAAATAGTAAGGACTAAGGTTGAAGCGCTAAATGTTTTGGTTTTGATTCTAGCTGATGGCATCCAAGTCGTATTTACTTTTAAGCTTCTGAAATCACTACTGTATATTAGAGTACAATATGAAATAATCAATTGAGAATTGATTATTTCATATTAAATACAGTATCTGCGTGAATTAAAATATCATAGTTAAGCGTATTTTACGACCGGGCAATGCTGAGCGATCTGCTAGTTTAAAATATAGAACTATAAAGTAACTTGTGATACATCGCAAATAAATAGAATAGAAAAATGAATTGAAAATTAAAACAATATCAAAATGCCATATATAGATAATGTGAAATGAGAATAAATATTTAAATACTTACTGATTATATATTAGTTTATTTAAAATTATTTCATTTGCTATCAATTTGGCAATTACTTATAGTTTTGGCTGAACCCGTAAATATATTTTAATTACAAACTGAAAAGACACACGTCTGAGCTCCAATCTCTACCCCCCATCGCTAATCTTTTACGAAAAACACCCGTCTAGCTGAATCCACTGTCAAAAACTTTCCCCACTCTTTATCTTATGCCTAAATCAAAACGTAGATTCTATGAACAAAGCTTCTTTCTTAGAACTGCACGCCTTCGGAACTCTGTTCCGTCTGCCTGCTTCCCTCCTGACTACAACTTGGATGTCTTCAAGTCCAACGTAAACAAATTCCTGATGAACCGCCCTCTTAAGTAGACACTTTATTAAATATCCACACTCACGTACTGTACTTACAATAACCCTTATCCCTGAATAAGTGGTGACCACCTTGTAAAAAAAAAAAAGAAAGTTTATTTATATAAGGAAGCGTGAGATTTTCGCATAGCAGTTCAAACAAGTCACAGTGTTGCCATGGATACTAAGCGAAGCGTGTGTACAACAGCAAAAAAACGAGCGTGCATAGGCATGAACTGTGTAAAAGATTGAAAACAAACATTTCCAATAATTTGTTTTTTTTTTTTATTATCGATTATTATTATTTAATCACTAAGAGTTTTCACACAGGATAACCTCAAAGAGTTCTCATTGAAAACAACCGGCGGCGTTCCCTGCAATCTGAGTGACAAGTGTCCCCGATTTCCAGTATTGTTCACTTCTCTTAATAACTTTTGCAAATATGATCGCGTTACCCCAATATCCGTTTACCATTGATTTCTCGTTAGTAGCGGGCATTGGTTTTCACTGAAATTAGGGTGGCAATTAGTCTCCCCAATGCCCCAACCCTCTTTGCACCTATCCAGTGGAGGTCTCGTTAATGCTCCCTCCCTCCTCGGACTTTCTACCTTTCTTGACCATCTCCACTTATTTGGTGTAGCACGATTTTATGGTGACATAAAAAGGAGGTGGAGGTGAAGGCGGAGGAGAATTAATTTACAATTCTACAATTTCAGTTTTTATTATTCCATGTGATTTTTCTTTCTGTTTTACCTCTGTAGCGCCCGTGGATCATGTGTATTGGTCGCCGTACTCAAGGTTTTTTCTTAATATTTCAGCCATTTTTATTATTGTTAGTCGTTGTATCTTCTCAGCTATCCCTCTAATTTCAATCTCTCCTGTTCTTTTTTCGGTATTGTTCCTAGTGCTGCTACTATTATTGATGTTATCTTAACATTTTTAATCTTCTATATTCCTTTGAGCTCCCCAGCAGTTCCATTTATTTGCTCCAACTTTCTGTCTCCTTGATCTGAATGACGAAATCTACAATTTGGCAGGACTTTTCTTGTTAACTATTATGACATCCGGTGTTCTTGTTTGGATGGGTTTATCTGCTTGTATATCCATATCCCATAGAATTTTCTGATTTTTATTTTCAAGCACTGTTGCCGGTTTATGCTTGTGCCATTTATCTGACCGTGGAAAATAAAGTTGTTTGCATAATTCTCAGTGTACTCCCTTCCCCGCTTGATTGTTTCTATTTTTATATTCTTTTTGGGCTAATTTGTTGTATTTGCTTATTATGTGGTTTATTGTTATGTCTCTTTGTTACTAGAGGCTGCATTTATTGTTTACTTGGGTCTTGTCAATCCTTGCTTTGATGTGGTTGGTGCCAATTGCGTTATCTTGTGCGGCTGTTATTGGGGATTCAGTTTTTTTTTGTTTGTTTAGGTTTCCTTTCTGTAGCCATGTCCAAGTGTTTACGTTAGTCTTATCTTTTGTCACTTATGAATCGTTCGTGTAGCTTTTTCTCTTCCCATTTTTATTTTCTCCTTTGCATATCTTTTTTCTGTTCTGTTCGTCTTTCAGTGTCTCTCGCTGCAGTAAGCATTCTCTTTGAATTCTGCATTATGTATTTTTCTAATCTTTTGTATCGTTTACACAGTCTTCCATACAAACGAGTCCCCATCCCCCGTCTTTCCCTTTCACATAGAGTTAGTCATCATCCTTTAGGTGCAGTGCATTGTGCGTAGTCATGAGTTTACTGGTCTTCTAGTCGAGATACCTCAGTTCGTTTTTAGCCCAACCTATAAACGGTCCAGAGTATCTTACTAGTGCCACAGTTCATGTGTCTATACCTTTTTATTATGTTTTTACTATATAGTTTAGTTTTGAGGAGTTGTTTTGTTTCTCTGGGGTATTTTTTTCCTAATTTTCTTTTTGCTTTGTTGCTTTAATGGTGTCTGCTTCCAGAATCCCAAATATTTCTAGCTATCATGTTAGTCTCCCTCATCTTTGTTAGGTTGAGTAGTTTTTAAAACTTTCTGTTGTGTCTAGTTTTCCTCTTCTCATTATCAGCGGTGCGTACTTTTCCATACTGAATTCCATTCGGATATCCTGGCTAAAGATTTTGGTTATGATTATTATCGTCTCTACTTTCTTCTTGAGTTTGCAAACAGTTTCAGATCATCCATCTACATTAGGTGGTTCATTCTTTCATCTGTTTTAATGAAGACTTGGCATTTTCTTAGTATTTTAAGGGTCATCATGACTATGATAAACAGTAGTGGTGATAAGAAATCCCCTTGAAAAATACTTCTTTCTATTTTAATTTCAGTTATGTATTGTCAAGCCGCTGTTCAAGTCTCGATGTCCTAATGCTAGCAATCTTCGTATAATTTTGAATTATCTACTGTTCACATCGTCATTTTTACAATGTTTCGGTCGATATAACTCTGATCTTTTTCAGGCGTATCGTGTCAAACTCGGCATTACTTCTGCCGAACTCGGGAATTTGAATAGAATTTCGAACGATGCCTTTATTTACTTCACGAGGTAAAATGCTCTTGTTCCGTCAGGAATGACTCGATAGAGGTTCAAAGTAATTCGCAATTGTATTTTTTGGTCGGCCACACTGAGCATTGAACTTTCAACCGTCAGGAGAATATCACGTTTCCAAAGCACTCTAGTGCACTAATGCTCTTTACAGAAATGATAATCTTGCCTAGAATTTCGTACATTTTATTATCTATACTCGCGGGATCCTGTCGGTTTCTTGTAATCCATGGATATATTCTTTTCCTACTTCTTCTCTTCGCACCCATCGATGTCTCATTAGTGTTTCATCCCATCGATCTTTCTATCTTCCTTTATCCATCATGACTCTTTGGTGATTTTCTTGTTGATGCTGACACTAAAATTTTTTTTTTTATTAATATTTTGTAAATTTTTGGGTATGCGGTTCCGTGGAGTGTTGTTTATTATTATTATTATTATTATTATTATTATTATTATTATTATTATTATTATTATTATTATTATTATTATTATTATTATTATTATTTAATGATATTTTATTAATACTATTATTAAAATTATTATTATTATTATTTATTGATATAATTCTTCTTATTATTATTATTAATATTATTATTATTTAATGATTTTGTTATTAATAATAATATTATCATTATTAATAGTATTATTTATAATATTATTATTAATATTATTATTAATATTATTATTATTATTATTAATATTATTATTAATATTATTATTAATATTATTATTATTTATTATTATTATTTGATGATATTATTATTATTTATATTATTATTATTATTATTATTATTATTATTATTATTATTATTATTATTATTATTATTATTATTATTATTATACTAACTGTCTAAGAAATAAACAATTATATACTCTATGCTCTCTCATTCGTTCACATACACAAAATTGGAAAATATTTATGATAAGAGAATAATTATAAATTCGCTCACAAAATTATATTGCTATTTCAAACTTAAGCGCATCTCTCTTTCTTTTTCTGTGTGTTTTTGGCTTTAAAACGTACATAACTTTGAATAACATAACTTTGAATAACGTAAACATTAGATTGTGAGTGTGCAACATTAGGTGCAATGTGACAAGTTTTTAATTTTATGAATTAAGAGTTAAAAAATTAAGAGTTAAAAAAAATTAAGAATTAAAAAATTAAGAGTTAAAAAATTAAGAATTAAAAAATTAAGAGTTAAAAAAAATAATAAAATATTCGTTCAAACTCCTTCTTGCCAACTCTCGACTTCAACCGTAATCTTCGCCAGCCGTTCTCTCTGTCTCCCTCTGAAAGACTGTCCTGTGCTTTCCACTTCCTTTCTTTTTTCACCACAGTTATTGTCCTCATATATAAATTAATGCCATATGTATATCAATAAGATGAAAGTTTTTTCTTTTCTTTTTTTCTTTCTTGATTTCGTCAAACGACAGGATAGACAGAAACGCCGTCGCTTGTGTAAGTCACGTTTCGCATTACTTTCGCCACAAATAAGTCAATCCAGAATTACAAATATATCTGTTATGTAATATCGAGTATTTGATGAAGAAGTAACAGACAATTTAAAGAGAGGTATGAATTGTTAACCTACATCAACCGCTGTTTCATCGGCGAAATGTTACACCTCTCTGCCTATTTTACAGGTAATTTAATGGTAGGTGCTCGACGAACTACAAGTCCTTGTACCCCTTCGACATAAATACCCGCGACAAACCTGACAGGTAGAAAAATCCCACCTCTACACAGTCGAAATCTTCACGTGTAAAAAAAGCCTTCTATTCTAATAGTGTCTTGCCTAGGACTGGTAAACTTTACTGCTGCCCTGATTGTACTAACATACAGAATTTTCAAAAATAATGTAAACAAACATCTACCTGCTCAAATTCTTACATAATACCTTGAAAATTATGCCCTACATCTAATTCGCACTGTGCCTTGTTTGGGGTGAAAATAGAGAATAATCATAGTCCACTTTTATTTACACTAAGCAACAAAATAATATTTTGAGAAACTTACACGAGTTTCATAAATAGGAGAAGGAGTATATTAGGTCACAAAGTTTCCGTGCCACTAAGGGTCACCGGTCGCGCTAGTTAAAAAGAAAGAATTGAACGCAACTGTTGTTTGGGATTTGCTTCTTAGCGTCTTCATATTATTGAACTGACTGCTGCTGATTGGCAGTTGAGGGTTATTATCATAACAATGGCTTCTTATTTACCGTTTAATAATTTTTTTATTCGGAAATATTAGTACATAAACACCGAAGTAGAGTAAGATGTTAAAAATATAAACATAATATTTTAGCACTCTAACATTATTCTACTACCTAATGTATATATATATATATATATATATATATATATATATATACATACATATATTTAGTAATGTGATTGATAATTTAAAAATCAAATTATAATTAAATTAAAAATCCGTTTCATAAGAAGAAACAACAACAAAATCAATAATTTGTACGATCGTTTCGGCAAACAATGTTTTTATTGTGGTAGACATCAAGCTACGGACAATAATTTTTACATATAGTGTTTTTAACAAACAGAGTTTCCTCATCAGCAAATATTGGGAAGGGTTTTTATTATATGTAAAAGACACCATAAATAAACCTAGCATTAAAAGTAAGGCAGATGTATCATATGCCTCTTTCTAGCAGTAGTTTGAATCAGACCGGTTTGCTAGTTGTCCTTTGATCCCGTCCTTATTTTTTGTTTGAGTCACCAAGAATGCGATACGAGATCATGAATACGCGTCTGCACCAACAAGCCTTCTTTTAGGCGACGTAATAAAGTCTGTGTTCCCGTGAAGAAGTCTGGTTCTTAAATTTTATGTTGCCAAATTGACGAAGGCAAACGGTATCGAAGATGTTAATTACCCCCAAATACTATTCGATCGTACAAATTATTGATTTTGTTGTTGTTCCTTCTTATGAAACGGATTTTTAATTTAATTATAATTTGATTTTTAAATTATCAATCACATTACTAAATATAAAATTAGTTCTAGGATATTTACCTATCGAGCTTATTATATATCTAAATTACAACGAGCCCTTTTTCTTTCCCTGTATTTTAATTAAACTAGTAATTTTACTATTACATTAAAATACACTCTGCTCTTTAGACTATTGTTCTAATCTCCTTTAAATTATATATACATATATATATATATATATATATATATATATATATATATATATATATATATAAGTACACGTATGCTTCTAGTATAGTGATTTCAAGGTTACAAGTAGTTTTGAAGCATGAATACGATATTTTTTAATATTAAACACAAAAAATAACATCGCTTTCATGCTTCCAAAAAAACTAATAACCTAGATATCACTATATATATATATATATATATATATATATATATATATATATATATATATATATATATATACCTAACTGTAATCTCTGAACGCATATACCGTCTACTGGACAAAACAGGGGAGGCTAGAGCGGTAGCCCTCGATATATCTAAGGCTATTGACATAGTCCAGAGCCCAGTGGTGTTCAATCGCATAACTAATTGACAATACATTTGTAAAGGAAATAATAACATAAACAATGAAATGATTATATTCGAAAGTGATTGTCAAAACGCGGAAAGATGAAATATTCATGAAAAAAAAAGAGTTCGCAGCGTCCAAAATTGGTCCTGCTTTTGCATTTTGGTTGATAGCGTTTGTGTTTACGTGTATTTAAACGATATAGATTTGAAGATCTGCCCATATAGTTCATATTCATGTTTTTTACGTGATTAAGTGTATATACTAAACTGTGTGAGCTTTTTATCCAATGGAAAGTTAATATGTAAAAACAAAATTCACTTCCGCGGATATCTGCACTGTATAAAATTCAATTTGACTCCATTGACTAAGGTTGTCTAAGCCACACACACAAACGCGTGTTTTTTTTTTTTTTTTTTTTTTTTGTTTTTCATAAAATACCAGACAACCTGTGATGAAATTGATTCCAAGAAATCTTTAAAAAAGACGGATGGAATTAAGCGGTTAAAATGAAAAAAGAATATTAAAAAGAGAGCGGAAAATGATAGGACAGACAAATCTAATTTAATGGATATTGGAAAAACACAAGCAAAAATAAAAACAAAATAAATGGATAATTTTGATTGTAAAAATGGAAGAAGAAAAAGGAATCACATATTTTTTTGCATGCATGAGACATAGAATAGAACAAAAAAATAACTTTGAAAAAAAAAATCGCAACATGTGAACGAATTGAAAAATACGGTTTGGGAGTGAATTAATGCAAAACCCTTGCTGTGTTTTTATCTCTTCACAACAGTGACATAAATAATTTAAAATTTTATTTAATACGAAATGTCCGTTTTTCATGAGTTTTGTCGTTATTTTAGAGCAATTTTAAAATAATGTACACACGCGTGAGCGCGCACACACGTACCGGTCTTGCAGGTGAGTATCATGACTCATAAATATTGTTAAATGATTAAAATGGTGATTGAAGAAAGTGAATGATGATGATGATGATGATGATGATGATGATGATGATGATGATGATGATGGTGGTGGTGGTGGTGGTGGTGGTGGTGGTGGTGGTGGTGGTGGTGGTGGTGGTGGTGGTGGTGGTGAAAATGATGATGATGATGACGACGACGAATTAAGAAAAGCTTTAACGATAGAAAAAATGCAGAAATGTTTAAGGATTAAAGTTCTTAATTTGTTATGAGGGCTGATTGTTTATATTATTTGTTTATATATTTATTGTTCTGATCTTGATTGTTATTTGTGCAACATTTCGATCGGTTTGGCCTTTGATTGTCTTCAGGCATGTTAATTGTTGTTTGTCGAGAAAAAAGAAAAAAATACTGCCTCCGTAGATATTCTTGGAGTTAGTCTCTTTTTGTGGTTGTGGTTTCGTATATGTGCAAAATTGGTTGACAAAAGGGAGACAACTTTAATAAAGATCGAGAGGGATTATCCGCCTTTCATCGCCGAAATTTAAAGGGTGCAATTTTTTTTATTTTTCCTACAATTTAATCTAAGGATTATTTTATTAAATCTTTGTGACTTTTTGATTATTACCACTTTCTTTCTCTCTCTCTCTCTCTCTCTCTCTCTCTCTCTCTCTCTCTCTCTCTCTCTCTCTCTCTCTTTCTCTGTATGTTGTAGTGGAATGAAGGTTTAAAATATAGATTGAATATACTTTTAAAAATATCATAAAAGAGATCGCACATTTATGGTTGGTTATTTCACCTAGTTGGAAATATTTCGGTATATAACATATCAAATTTTATATTTTAAATAATATATCAGATTTTAAATTTTTAATAATATATCAAATTTTATATTTTAAATAATATATCAAATTTTATATTTTAAATGATATATAAAATTTTATATTTTAAATAATATATCAGATTTTATATTTTAAATAATATATAAAATTTTACATTTTTAAATAATATATCAAATTTTATATTTTAAATAATATATCAAATTTTATATTTTAAATAATATATCAAATTTTATATTTTAAATAATATATCAAATTTTATATTTTAAATAATATAGCAAGTTTAAAATTTTTAATAATATATCAAATTTTATATTTTAAATAATATATCAAATTTTATATTTTAAATAATATATCAAATTTTATATTTTAAATAATATATCAAATTTAAAATTTTAAATAATATATCAAATTTAAAATTTTAAATAATATATCAAATTTTATATTTTAAATAATATGTCAAATTAAAAATTTTATATAATATATCAAATTTTATATTTTAAATAATATATCAAATTTTATATTTTAAATAATATATCAAATTAAAAATTTTAAATAATATATCAA
Organism: Euprymna scolopes; assembly: GCF_053919585.1. Lineage (NCBI taxonomy): Eukaryota > Metazoa > Mollusca > Cephalopoda > Sepiida > Sepiolidae > Euprymna > Euprymna scolopes. The sequence goes on from NC_136505.1 coordinate 8,522,727, forward strand.
ATTTAAAATTTTAAATAATATATAAAATTTTATATATTAAATAATATATCAAATTTTAAATTTTAAATAATATACCAAATTAAAAATTTTAAATAATATATCAAATTTTATATTTTAAATAATATATCAAATTTTATATTTTAAATAATATATCAAATTTAAAATTTTAAATAATATATCAAATTTAAAATTTTAAATAATATATAAAATTTTATATATTAAATAATATATCAAATTTTAAATTTTAAATAATATACCAAATTAAAAATTTTAAATAATATATCAAATTTTATATTTTAAATAATATATCAAATTTTATATTTTAAATAATATATCAAATTAAAAATTTTTAATAGTATATACAATTTTATATTTTAAATAATATATCAAATTTTATATTTTAAATAATATATCAAATTTTATATTTTAAATAATATATCAAATTTTCTTTTTTAAATAATATATCAAATTTTATATTTTAAATAAGATATCAAATTTAAAATTTTAAATAATATATCAAATTTTAAATTTTAAATAATATATCAAATTTAAAATTTTAAATAACATATCAAATTTTATTAGACCAAAACAGTTTAAAGGCAATCGTTGCAGTTTGATGCCTATGTCGGTCAGATTTGACAAAATATCTGAACAGATAAACAGAAAGAGAGAATCATCTTAGAAGTGACGCCATCGAAAATGTAAAAAAGAAAGATTTTCAACAAAGACGATTTAGAGAAGGTTGCAGTAAATGTAGAAAAGTTTTTTTTAATTAAGTAAAAAGTGAGATTTTCTAGCTTAACGAATAAAATTCGAAAATCGTTTTTGTTCCATTAATTTAAATTCAAAATAATAAACGAATAATAATAATAATAATAATAATAATGATAATAATAATAACAATAATAATAAGCGTATAAAGTAATAATAAATATAATAAATGAAAAATAATAATAATAATAATACACGAATAATATCATTAATCATGATAATAATAATAATAATAATAAGCGTATAAAATAATAATAAATATAATAAATGAATAATAATAATAATAATAATAATAATAAATTTAACTTTCATTTTTAACCGTTTTAAATATCCATTATCATTTGCTCAAAGAACAATTTCAAAAGTTTTTTTTTTTATTCGATGTTTATGAAAAATTTCACAGAAATGTACACTATGTGTCTAGGAGTGTTCTCATATAGGTTTTGCATCGGAGTGACTCGGATAGGTATCGAATTTGAATTAATGAAGGAACAGTCCGATTTTGACCAAACATACAACCTCACATCACAAGTGCATTTTAGAAGTTTCATCACCGCACAAGCAGAAAGAACCCAGCGTATAAAATCAACAGTAGATTCTTTGATAAGAAAGGAGTGCGTTCGAAATAAATACTTCTGTTTAGAGAGGAATTGAACCATGATACTTGATGTTTGCATTTGAAACTTTAAGTTGATAAAGATAATTTTATAAAACCAACAGTATGTACCCTACAGTGCAACGTAGACTACAATATATCATGGATTAAGTGTGAAGAGGTATGTAAAGAAATGAATCCCCGACTAGAGCAGGCAATTAATCGTTTTGATCGAAAAATTGTCGATTTCACCGATTTTGATGAAAATCAAAGTATTGCAACACAGACTAACGCTCATTCAATCCCGAGCAACGTCAGGTTTCCCTGTTATTATTGTATAAATTTCAGTTGAACTTGTGTTATTTTCTTTTATTTTATAATACAATTTTACAAGTTCTCTTCTTTTTTTTATCTCCCATTCGTTATCAATAGTCTGACTGCTCGATAAATATCGCTTGTTTGTACATACTAGTATGATGTCAATTCTGATGGCACAGGCCTTTCACGACCTGGAACCATCTGCAAAGTAAAAAAGAATATATCTGGATAAAGTGCAAATCAATTCTGGGCAGGATAGAAAGAACACATACAACTTAGTTGAAAAAAGGTCAAGTATTCCGTTAGACCTGTTAATGGACACATTCGTCATTTATATCACATGGAGATAAATACAAATAAAAGTAATAAAAGACCTTACAGGAGTTGGCCAAAGCAGTAAAACACTTTCAAGTTAACATCAACTGCACTCGGTAAATTTTCAGACGTGGAGGTGTTAAGCGCCATACTAAAAAATAATAATAATAATAATAATAATAATAATAATAATGGTAATAATAATAATAATAATAATAATAATAATAATAATAATAATAATAAAGAGCGAGACAAAATAACCTAGTAGAGTCAAAGAGGAAGGAAAGACCGATGAACTGACCAGACCTCAGCCGAATAAGTGCGAAGAGAACTGGGACCTCGGGGAGGCTTATTGCCACTCAAATTCAAGCAAATACCAATCGCTGCGGCCAACGAGAAATCAATGGCAAGCAGCTGTTGCGATAATGCAAATTTATTTGCAAATGTTATCGAAAGAAGGGGGAGAGTACTGGAAACCTGGGAATACATGTTGTCACTCAGCTTCCAGGGAACACCACAGGCTGTTTTCAGGGAAAGATATCTGAAGACCTGTGTGAAACCTACTTGTAAGCTAATAATAATGAGTTATTTCTCTTGCACCGAAAACAGAAGAGTTATAACCCCATCTTGGTAGTCTCCCCTCATCACAGACTTGATGATAATGAATCCAGTATCTCATATATTAACATTTAATCTGTAAAGTTGCTTAAAACTATAATACGCTTATTAGTAAACTTAAATAAAGTTTGATAATAACCGTATGTTAGATATTAGCAACTTACTATGAATTAAATGAGTAATTTCAAAGGAAAAGTAAGGCGCCTCCTTCCCTCCACTAGTCTGTGGGAGACTCTTCGACATGGTTGAGTTGCCACTTTAGTTCCTGATCAGGGTAACGTGAGGCCATGGAAGGCAGGAGACTGATATAATACGGAAACAAGCAGAAATAATTCTGAACACGGTTTCGTATTTCGTTGTGCATGCCAGAAGATATCTCTGGATACAATGGTCATGAAAATCGCCCAGTACGGGCACTGCTCAGACAGAAAGAAACTGCAACCTACTATCTGTACAACTGCAAAGAAAGCTATGGCAATACATCAAACTCTTCATTTGAGAAACAGCGTGAATAGGGCTGTGAATCAGAACACCTTGCTCGGTAAGGATTGCTATGATGAACAGGTGGCACCTGGTCGTCATCAAACTTCTCTCCGACAATCAGCAAAGAATAGCGTGAAAGATCGATGGTAAAAGAAGCAGAGGACGACAACAAAAAAAAATACGTTGAGAATCTAAATACTTGAGCAATGTCAGAAACAATGAGCAACAATGAATTCATGAATGCCTTGAGGAAGAGAGATGAACAATGCCTGTATCAGGCAGGACACTACTTGAATTGAATTTAATATGAATTAAGCACATGTCGTCCATATTTCTATTTTTATCACAAAATATTAAAAACATGGGAATATCTTTACATGTTTATTTGGAACAAATACATCGAAAACGTTGCCAATGTCGCTGCAAAGAGGGCAGGACTATTTCTACTATGCTAGAAAACTACTCACATCTGACAATATCCTGCATCACTACAAAGCCACATTCGCCTATGAATGGAGTATTGTTGCCACATCTGGGCTGGTGCATCTACCACTAATCTCTCCCTCTTAGATAAGGGCCAAAAAAGGGTCTCCAATCTAATAGATCCCGCTTTATCAACTAGGCTCCAATCCCTGTCCCATCGCCGCAATATTGCATCTCTGTAGTTGTTTTACAAGTATGAGAATGAAATGTGCTCCGATGAACTCATAGCATGCATGCCTCCCTCGACGTAAATACCCATGAATAGCACGATAAGCACAAAAATACCACCTCTTCACTCGAGAAATTCTTAGATTATTGAAAGCTTTCTACTCTAATAGTTTCTTCCCTCGAACTGCCAGCATTTGGAATTTACTCCTGGATCCCTGCTTCCCTGATTGGACTGACATGCAGAAGTTCGTCTAATGAGAACAAACATTTTACTGCTCAATTCCCTACATAGTGCCTCTGTATATATCGTCCCAACTATTGCGTTCAAGTGGCGCTGTGTCTTGTTTGGGGAAAATAAGAGTTTTAAAAAAGTGAAATAATTTCTATTCACTTGCGCATTGTTATCTTCATCTTCACAGATGTTGTTTCTATTTACTTGCTTCCCCACGAGGGAAGAGTTAAACACAAAGTCGGTTTTTAATGTGGGGAAATCCACCTACTCAAAAAGAGGCACTCTAGTGAGGAACAAAAATAGAAATTATCTCAGTCATGAAGGAGTTCTCCTCCACTGACCGAGGACAGAAAACTTAAAATGTAGCTTCAGAACAGATACTGCACTGTGATCTTGGCCAGAAGTTGTTGTTTCACGACGTTTCGGCCAATTATTCCCCTGAAAGTTGATGAAATAACAACAACTGTGAAGATGAGGAGAACAGTTCGCAAATAAACAAACAAATTATTTACACATTATTCATATAAAAGGATTCTAATAATAAAATAATTTCTTTTATTTTTTATTATCGGTTATTATTAAGATTAAGCTCTGTTTACATTGTTAATAAACATTAACTTTGCATGTGTAGTTGTTGAAGTGAACCGGACACACGTACGTTCACTTTCATTATATACAAATATAGAAATTATATAGTCGTGATATTAATCACATAGTCTTGATATCAGCGGATACAATAATCATTTGAAAGCTATGCCTGTCAGTAAAGTATAGGATCCAGTCACAGATCATCGTACGTTAATCTACCAATCAGACTGATGTATTATTAAGAATTAAACAAACGTCATTTTAGATTAGGATGGCATGACTATGACGCGTTGTCGTTGGTCAATAATTATTAACCAATCACAGGCGGTGGTCTCAAATAAAACGCTCAAATAAAAAACAAAGATTCATCTTACATTAGACATCTTATATTTATAATCTCTGTATTATTTTACGTGCATGTATACGTAGAAAGAGGATTGGTCCGTCGGTCTGTTAGTTCATGTACTTGTCTGCCAGCCTATCTATTGGTTTGTACGTCCACACTCGAGTTTGTCAGCCCATCCATTAGTCTGTCAGTCCATCCCTCAGTTTGTCATTACATCCGCTGCTCTGTAAGTCCATGTGTCAATCTGTTAACCTGCCAATCAATCTATTGTTCCGTCAGTCCATCCGATGCTCTGTTAGTCCATTCTCGGTCTGTCAGCACACTTATTAGTCTACTCATTGCATAGTCAATCTATCCGTCAATACATTGGTCTATCCATTAATTTATTAATATAACCAGTTGATTAATCTGTCAGTTGATTTTGCAGTCTGCCAGTCCATTTGTCGATCTGTTAGCCATCCATTAGTCTATCAATCCATACATTGGTCTGTCAGTTTATCATTTGTTTATCAACACATCCATCATTCTCTCAGACTATTCACTGATCAATCAGTTCACCCATTAGTCTGTCAGACCATCTGTCGGTCTATCAGTCCATCCATTGTTCTATCAATCCATTCATTGTTCTGTCAGTCTATTCATTGGTCTATCAGCCCATGCATTACTTCGGCAGTCCGTGCGTCTATCATTTAATCAATTCAGTTGTTTATCAGTGAATATATTGATTTGTCAATCTATCCATTGGTCTGTTAGTCCATCTATTGGTCTGCCGGTCTGTCAACTTTCTATCAGTGCATCCATTGGCCTATCAGTCCATGCGTTGTCCTCTTAATCCATTTATTGATCTGTCAGTTCATCTATTAGCCTATCAGTACTTCACCAGTGTACCACGTTTGTGTTTTAAACGGTATTTACATCGGAAATCGTGTAGAGCGAAGGAGGATTGACCGGTATCCAAATTCATGACGAAGACGAGAGCATAGATTGAAACTCCTTTCTCTAACAAGAAAAAAAAAAAGAATCAGCAAAAATCGACGATTCGAGAACAATTCAAACATTTAAGATAATACTTTTTGTGTGCTATACATGTAAGTCTTAGTCCTCTTTGAATGTGTACTGTCTGTCCATGTGGGTAAAATTAAAAAGATGGGATTCCATTAATAATGCGGTGAGATGTGTATTTTTATAAGACAAAAGTTCTGGAACTCAAATAGAAAAAAAAGTATTGCATGATTGTAAAGCTATTACTGGAAGCTTCTAGTGACTGAAGAAATCCTTCGAGAGTGAGGAAGTTATTAATGTCAACGTAATTTTACGAAGAAAAGTCTAAGAATCCGAAATACAAAGGAGAAAAAGGTTTCGGGCATAGAATATCATCCATTGTGGTTTGCGTATCTTCCTTAGTAAGGGATAGTCTATTTCTTCCGTTTACAGTTTTTATATGACACTTTTATTCGCGCCGCTTTTTTGTGTTGAGCTCAACATGGTGATAATTTCGATCAGCATGTTATTCAGTCTGCGAAAGGCCGGTTGGAAATCACGGAATCGTTGCTGGGACTCTAGTATTCTTGGTGATGCTGTTTTACGTCAATTAGACGGAGTCCGGCGTATGTGGTAACCACGGGCAGATGTGATGGTGACTTGCGGAAATGCTGTCTGGACTTTTTTTCATTTTGTCGGGCTAAGTCTTTCATATCGAGTTTCGAGAATGTTTCAACCTGTTTACTGCCTTTATACGCGAAGAGGTCAAAATATAATCCCATGGATTTGTGTGTCAAAATGCATTACAGCCGCGTCTCTTACGCGATGCAGGCTTGCGTAGGCGACCGGTGACCAAATCAACATTTCCATAAATGAATAAATTCCGGTCGTATAGATTAGTTTGTTTACGTAACGAGCGACTGGATTTAGCTGGTCACTACAATCGCAAAATTTAATAAACTTTATTCTCATTCTATCGGTGTCAGAGCTTATTAAGAAAAAGCGCCATTCACGGATGAATTATAATGAGACAGGACTTATGGTTAACCGGAAGATGAGGAGCATTATGTGCGTCTGATATTGCACAATAGTATATAGTGTGTCTCATTGTTTTTAAGGCGGGCTATGAGAAGAATGTGTTCATATTTCATTTGAACTCAATGAAGTTGTAATAGGCAGATAATCAGTCTCGTGCAATTTGTCCCACGTGCCGAAACCTGTTGCAAAGAAGCCCTGTCAACAGAAATTCTTTTTTCGTAGTGGCAGCAAGGCAACTTCTAACAGCTATTCAACAACTTTTTTTAAACATGGCTACTTATCCCAGAAGTCATCGTTACCTTCGCATGATGATATAAAAGTGTTTTATTATTAACATAGAAACAAAGTTGTTTCAAACAACGTTTGATCTGAAGAACACGTTACTACTAGACTGCTTTCCGCGGGCTACAACATGCCTGTCTTCAAATCCAATATCAACAAATACTTGTCGTAAATCGTCCTCATAAGTTTGTTCATTCTATTTATCATTTCCAATCCTTTCATAATATTCTTCATCATTCAAGTGGTAATTTCTTCATACCAATAAATTTTATTTTATATTTTATTAGATCAACACATATAAAGGCCAAGAGCCAATTGAGAATCACAGCACATGAAATAGAATGATCGCCAGCCGGAAGCCGGGGAACACTATAAGTATTTATGACAAGAATTTGTTTACATTTGACTTGAAAGCAACTTAGTAACAATGAGCAGAAAATCAGCCTCGGGCAATTCGTCCCGCGTGCAAAACCTAATGCAAAGATCCTCTGTCAAGGGAAATTCTTTTTTCGTGGTGGTAGCAAGGCAACTTCTAACTGTAAATGTCTTACAAGATAAAACCAACATTGGAAATCAATTGAGCACCTTTAACCCTGTCTTAGTCACTTGGGTGTTCGAAACATTATGAACCCCAACACAAAAATGTTTATAGTGTTATTATTTTGTAAAATATACTTATCCTCTTGGTTCAGGATATATCTACAGTTCTTGTTGAACAGTTTGAATTACTTGCAGCTTGTTGATATTAATAGAAAATAATACAATAAAATAAATGATAAAACTAAGGAAAAATTAAGATCTTACATTAGCTAAGTTCATAATTACAAGACTGAAAGAGTAATAAATTGTAAATAAAATAATAAGCCCATCCAAATCATATTAATTCCATATTAAATATTTCAGAGTAAACTAATGATACAAAATATGCGCTTCTATCTACAAATTTTCATTTTCCACTGGAATAATGCAAAAACATATAAATCATAAAATCATATCTACGTTAGTCAGCTGGGGTGACTGGATACTCCAGAAGTACAAAGCGACGTCTATCTCCGAGGAAAACGTAGCCATACCACATGTTCTATTCCTTCACTGAGTCAGGAGAGTATTGGGATGGAGGAAAAGAAATGCGTTGCCAATTAGGAATTATGAGCACTTAAGCAAAGTTGGGGTGACCAAATACCCCATGGGACAAACAAAGGGTTAATGGAAATTTAATTTGAGTAGAGAGAGACTAGCAACGTCCCTTCGGTGAGAAAGTTTTCGCAATGAAAACAAGTAAACGTTCAGCATTAGAATTCGAAGTCGATTTTGTACTATGTCCAAACAAGGAAGTCACATCCCAACATTTATAACATATTTTGTCTATTTGTTCAGTTTCAAATAGCATTTTTAAGTCTGTACCGTTTAAGTTTGAAATCATTTAAATTGGTTTGTCACGTTATAACCTGAAATAGCATACGAGGGGCGTGCAATAAGTAATGCCCCTGACCCACTTCAACAAAACTTCGCACAGTTATTAGTCTTACTCTACATAGGAACCACCCACAGTTATGCATTTCTCCCATCGTTTGATGCAGCTCTGGAGGCCGTTTTTGTAGAACACCTCCAGGTTGGTCCTCCAACCACGACGTGACTTTAGAAATCAATGCTGCATCATCTGGGAAACGCTTTCCTTTCAAAAACAACTTCATGGCTGGGAAGAGTCAGAGTGTTACATGATAAGGGCTGTTCCCTGTTCATGTAAGTATAAAAATAGAGAGATTAGTTAAAATGAAAATAAGAGAAAG
>NC_136505.1:8536734-8569234 GCF_053919585.1 Euprymna scolopes
TATGTGAGTAAATGAAGTAGAAATATATATATATATATATATATATATATATATATACATATATATATATATATATATAATGGTTGTACCGGTTAGTTTTCCAGATGTAAGTACAATGAAATTCACGTGATTATTTAAGAGTTCTCAACGCAGGACAGGGCTGATATATAGTCTGTTTATTATACAAACATTATTTGTTCCATATGCGCATATATGTTCCGTGGAATCCTAATTCAGGGACAACACTTCATAAGACCAAAAAAAAGTCGAAAACAATTTTTTTTTTTGTTCTGATTAAGTGTTGGTCTGATGAAGTGTTGCCCGTGAATTGGGACTCTACTGAAGCGTGTATGCACATATGTAACTAATAATGTTTGTATTATTTACAGACTATATATGGGTATATATGTATGTTTGTATATATATATATATATTATATAATAAATATCATATATATAATATGTATAGTATATATATCATATTTATAATATATGCCAATGTCTATCTATCTATATATATACAAATATATATATATATATATATATATATATATATATATATATATATATATATATATATATATATATATAATTAAACTACGCTGATGAGAGATAAAAACCTCGAAACACGCGTGTACGTAGATTACTGTTTTAAAAATAATAAAATAAATAAAAAATGTTATATACGTCCAAATGAAAAAGGGCGACTTTCTAAGTAAATAAAAAAAAATGAGCTCCGAGGCGGTGCCAATATTAACAGTATGTATCGCTTGAAAAATAACAGCAATAACAAAATCTAAATTTATAAGCGATAAAAATAAACAGTATAATCAATCTAGGGATTATGGCCTAACGGTTAAGGCACCAGTCTGTGGTAAACATGGTCTGAGGTTCGATCCCTGGAGGCAGTTAAACTACGCTGATTAGAGGTAAAAACGTAGATTACTGTTTTAAAAATAATAAAATAAATAAAAATGTTATATACGTCCAAATTAAAAAGGGCGACTTTCTAAGTAAATAAAAAAATGAGCTCCGAGGCGGCGCCAATATTTACCGTAGTTATCGCTTGAAAAAAAAAAAAAAAAAAATATATATATATATATATATATATATATATATATATATATATATATATATAACGTGATAATGAGTCTATATACAAGTTTTAGTAAATAGCCAAAAATGTGTTTTAAAGTTGTTTTGAGTGCATTTTATCTGTTCTTGGGCGAGTATGATTATTTGTTATAAAGATGGTAATATTTATAACTTGTTAATATATATATGTACATATATATATATATATATATGTACATATATAAATTTACTTATATGTGCGTTTGTAATTATATATATGAGCAAAATATAAAATAATGTTACCCCGTTATAATAAATTATAAATTTTGTTCTCTTACCACAAGATAAGAATATAAATCATAGTACTAGATCATCTTGTACAAGATATTAATATTAATGACTATATGAAAAAATATAAAATGTTTCAACATCTTAGTGAATAAATAAACGTACATCTCACGGATTGCATTATTGTTATGGCGTCTTCAAGATTTCAATAAAATTAGTTCTATTCAGGGAAAGTAAAGATATTTTTACGGTTCATTGCAAAACGCTTTTCTTACCTTAAACACAAATCTAAATTACAGTTACTTAACTTCAAATTTGCATGTTGCCAAGCTTTATATAAATAGCACCACTTTGCTACTAGTGGGATGCCATAAGTAACTGTATAGTTTGTTTTATTTATAACTTTGCTGACATTTAAGTCTCTCGCTATCTCTTTCACTACTGTCATATAAAAGTCACTTTGAGCGCGCGCGCGTGTGTGTGTGATATATACTATAGGTTCCGAAATGGCTGAAGCTATCATTTGTAAATCTTAAACAAAGGTAATTTATATGTGTGGCAGTGTTCTTAGATATGCTTTGCACAGAAATTCATCCGATACGTACAGAAAATCTAAAAATCCGTTTTTAAACAGTTTTTCTTCTCTTATAAACAAACAAAATAAAATGCTTACAGGGGAATACTTTACGATACACCGGCCAAGTGAGATAATAAATTTCATCAAATCATTTGGTCTTAAATAAACAAAACAGATTTATTATCATCTGGAGAGATAGCTCCATGGAAGATCATTCGACTACAGATCGAATGATCCTCTGTTTAAACCCTGGTTTACTTCACTATTTTATTTTAATTTTTTTTATTAATCAGTTCAGTTTACGATAAAAGTTGAGGTACCAGTTTAAATCGCCGCAAATCATATCTTCGTTTGCATGTTTTAAAACTAAACATTAATCGGAAGTGACTTTTCCAGGGCATTCATTGTCAAGCCAAAATATCAGCTGGCCTTATATTGTAAACAAACACAGACGAAATTTGATGAACGACATTATCATTTTTATTTTATTTATATTTTTGTTGCGAATTAGTTAACCGTGCAAATCATTCCTCCTAATATATAATAATCAATAGAGAATACATTCTATAATAATACATACGCAATCTGCATAAATTAAAATATCATATTTAAGCGTATTGTACGACCGGGCAACGCCGGGCTGCCAGCTTGTTAATTCTTATCTATGTGAGCTTATTTACTGTCCTAACCACGCGATCAAAGATAAACACAAGATCGGTATTTAATGTGGAGAATATCCAGCTTCCCACAAAATAGAACATAAAATGAAAATGACCCCAATCTACAAAAATTTTTTCCATCACTGACAGACAGAATTAGAAGTGGGGAATTAGAAGAATAGGCATTTTCTTTTGCTTTTAGCATAACATGCTAAGAACGAGTGTTTTTATTTCATCTGCCATTCGAAAGTTAAAATCGGATCAAAACTTATCCTTATTTAATTGTTCACCCACGGGTACAAATTTGAACACAAAGTCAGTTTTTAATGTGACGAGCATGCGCGGAAGCGCTCAAAAACTGTATTCCAATGTCTAAGTCGGGCTTAACTACGGCGGAAATGAGTTCGTCCAAAGGCTATACAAAAAAACAAAAAAAAAAAAAAAAACGATAACCGTTATTCGGCGAGTAACTCCCAAGGTTGCTTTGCTAACGCGTTGTGTTGAGTCGGGATCGTGTCACATCGTCGGAGGTATTGGGATTCGAACTGACAGCGTTGTTGGGGATCGTTTCATATCGAATCGTCAGAGGTGTTCGTGTTCGTGTTCGAATCGACAGTGTTCGGGATCGTGTGGTGTCAAATTAACCGAGGTATTCGTATTAGAATCCACGGTATTGTTCGGGATCGAGTCATGTCGAATTAGCGGAGGCGTTCATTTTCGAATCGATAGTGTTTTTCGGGATCGTGTCGTGTTGAATCAGTGGATGTGTTCGTGTTCGAATCGATGGTGTTTTCGGGATCGTGTCGTGTCGAATCGCCAGAGGTATTCAGATTCGAATTGACGGCGTTGTTCGGGATTATTTCGTGTCAAATCATCAGAAGTGTTCGGGTTCAAATTGAAGGTGTTGTTCGGTATCGTGTCGAATCAACGGAAGTGTTCGTGTTCGAATCGACGGTGTTGTATGGTCTCGTATCGTGTCAAATCAACGGAAGTGTTCAGGTTCGAATTGACGGGATTATTCAGGATCGTGTCAGGTAGACGAAATTTTTCGGGACCGTGCTGTCACGTGTGAGTTTTTTGTTATTTTTTAATTTTTTTATATATATATTTTTTTCACTTTATCCTCATGGAGCAACATTGTATTCGTCTTAATTAGAACAAGAATGAAAAATTTTGCAGTTTGGATGGATTTCTCACTGGCCGAAAACAGTTAGACTGTAATTTCAAAACAGATACTACATGTTTATTATATAAACATGTTGCTATAATTTGTATTAAATTTCCATTTTATTGCAGATATGCATTATATCAACACGTGACCTGTCCATTTACAATCTATATAAATATAGCAGTAGCCGTATGTTTAAACTCTTAAATTACTGATCACATTACATGGAAAGTAAAAAGAAATAACCATCATGCACCTGGAATGGTGTATAACGAGAAAAATCTTTGTTTAGATCGATGAAAAAGAAATACAGAAATATATTAGAAATTTACACTGCAAAATGTTCATTTCAACTTGCCGACATATTACTTTTACGTTTGTCCATGCGCAAATTCATACATGGCTAAAAGTATTTTAAGTGTAAACCTTTCTGATCCACCTGTCGATAACTTAAATGGTAGACAACGCGACTGGAGCGGTAAATGTTTTGTTTTCAATTCTAGCTGATGAGAACCAAGTTAATTTTTTTTTTTTTTTACATTTAAAAATTAAGTACTACATATATTTATATATATATAGTACTTAATCTTCTTTTTTTTCTGCCCCACCCCTTATGTATCCCTTTTATTTAATGTATGCTTAGGATAAATATACTTTAGAAGTGTGTTTTGGTTTTCTTTTGGAAAGTTTCTTCTTAATGGTTTATGTTTAAACTACAGAAAAAAAAATGTAATAAAAAATAAACTTAAACCCTCAGCAATTAATTATGACACTACGTTCGATGTTCTTCAAAAGTGTTATAAAATTGTGTACCCATAAAAATGTTATATTATAGAGAATTAGCTCTGTAATAATAAATACAAAATCTGCATGTGAAAGTATATTTAAACGTATTTTACGATCTTGCACGGCCTGACAACCACGCCCCCAGGCTAGTATTGAAATAAATTTATGCAGTTATATATGATGAAAATTGTGAGGACAAATCTCAACCTATATACTCAATGAATATTTGATCTACATACATCAAATTTGGTATAAAGTGTATTCAGACATGTGAAAAACTTTTTAATCGGTTTTATCCGGAAAAAAGCGCTGATAAATTGAAATATTGGTACTTGGTAGTCATAGGATTCTCATCTGTTTCTCAACTGTTTCACGAGGTTTGAAAATACTTTTTTTTATAGATCTTGGCAAGTTGGTTTAATGGATATCGTACTTGACTCGCTGTCTTTAGATTTGGATCTTAAGTTTCAGTATTTTTAAAAAAAAAATTTTCTTACATGAAGCAAACTATTTAGAAAACAACATAATACTAGCACGCACGTCTCAGTTTCTTTCCGTTTCTGTTTTTTTTTTTTTTTAAGAAAGTTAATGTTACGTTTAATACCGGCACACATTGGGTATATCTTCTAGCATGTATATATATATATATATATATATATAATTTAAACTCCATTGAACTTTTAGGACTTCTGAATCATTATAACTTAACCCTTATCCAATGAACCCTTATAGCCGACCAATCCCACACAGACTCCCAAATATAAAACCAACCATATTTTTAGGAACATAATTTATCATACATCTTCCTAATAATACTTATTTACACATTCTACTTTTATTTTTATTTCTCTATCTTATACCTACTGTATTTTTACAATTACTTAGCGAATCTTATTCCATATCCTTTGCTATCGTTATTATTATCAGTAGTTTATTAATTTTATTTTTATTTTTATTATTTAGATTATTATTATTATTATTATTATTATTATTATTATTTATTATTATTATTATTTCAATAGTTTTATATCGTATATATTAATTCCATTTATATCTTGCAATTTTATTAAGTTACCTAGCTACCTTCTGTCTTATTTCCTAGCCCTCTCTTTCTTTCCCTCTACCTCTGCCTTCGAAGTTTTACCCATCTCATGCCTTTCTCTCTCTCCCTTCTCCTTCTATTACTATCCGTGTCTGGTTTAATATTCTAAATATCTTTTTTCTAATCATAATAATTATTTCTGTAAAGTCTGATGAAATCATCGGATCGTTGATACAATTCGATAACCGAAACATGTGTAACTAAGCAGATGAAACGGTAATATATATATATATATATATATATATATGTGTGTGTGTGTGTGTGTGAAATTGTCTGTGTGTGTACATTTCCCTACCAAACTACTGTGTCAATTTTCAGTCTACACACTCAAGATCTGACATAAGAAGTATTAAGATTTGGAGAAATCTTTTTAATCCGTTTTTGACCAGAGATTTGGATGTCAAAGGGTCAAAGTTCAACGATGTGACTTTTGCAAACTCTACCAAACTACTCTGCCACTTTTGGGTCTAAACACTTGAAATATTAGATGTAGGTTCTTTGGGCATTGATCAAACGTTTTAATTTGATTTGAGCCCAAAACAGGAAATGTTAAGGGTTCAAAATATGGCTCAAAGTTAAAAAAAAAAAATTGATCTCTGCGGTCTCTACCAAATTACTCAGCCAATTTTTGGTCTAAACATTTGAAATTTTACATAAAATGTATGCAGACATAGTGCAAGCTTTTTAATCTTTTATCTCCTGAAAGTTAGGCTTCCATGAGTTCAAAGTTTCAAAGTTGGATCTTTGTGGTCTCTAGCCAATTTAGGTCTAAACATTTTAAAATTTACAAAAAGGGTATTCAGATATGCAGCAAGCTTTTTAATCAGTTTTGGGGTGAAAATTTGGCTGCCAAAAGGTCAAAGTTGAAAGAGTGGACTTTTGTAGATTCAACCAAACTCTTCCGCCAATTTTGGGTCTAAACACCTGAAATTTTAGATGTAGATTACCTGGACATGAGTCAAACTTTTTAATATATGTATACATATGCACATAAAGTTCTGAACAGTATATAGGGCTGAACTGCTATACATTATATATATATATATATATATATATATATATATAATGTGGGGGGGATGGAGGTAATTTCCGGAAACGACACGTAGATAATTTCTTTACTCTTCCTCCATTGTGAATTCTTTTTACTGGCGATGCTACCATTCGTTTCTGCTTCGTTGATCCCTTTCACTAAAAGCATTCCCATCCATTAGCGATCACGTGATCTGCTTTTGTATAAGTTTGGGTCACATAACAACAAGCGGCTGATTGGTAACTTTGTGTAAAGTGTAGAATCGCCATTTGTCGATAATTCAGTTAAATTGGCACTAAATTGGCAAGGAAAGAAAATGGCCTTCTCAGAAAGCGCTTACTTTCGGTATGTCAAACTACAACGACACTCGTTATATATATATATAATATATATATATATATATATATATATATATTATATATTATATATATGTGCGTGTGTGTATGCGTATGCGCGTGTATATATGCATGTGTGTGTGCATCGATGTATCTATATACATTTTTAAGCACACATATGTGCATACATTTACAAGTATACGCATATACACACACCTGCATTTATTCATATCGATACATTTTTATTCATTCTTATATTCGTATATAAATGCATTTATCGCGTTTTGCAATGGAAATATTCATAATCTACATACAGTGCTGTTTCGGTGTATCACAGCTAATCAGTATGGCTAGACCATCAATTACATCAAGCCAGGATTGAAACTTGACCGCTCGGGCGACAGCCAGCGCTTATCGTTACGCTATTTGGCTGCTGCTGAGACGATGATTCGAAATTACAATGTTTAAACATTGTGCAAACGCTTAAGCTTTTGTTTTTTACACAAAAAGCATTGCCTTTTTTATCGCTAACGGCAGTTTGTTATTTCGCTCCACAGGATAGGGAGCATTCATAGTCAGCCACATACAATTCTGTTTTGCTGTATTACAGCTGATCAGTGTGCCAAATATAGGGGGCTATGGGTAGAGGTAGTACCTTTGAATCTCTGGCTGCTGCATCCAATAGGGTGGACAGAGATCACTGGTCCTCACTCATGTCCGAAATCTCTCACTTGCTAGCAGGCCTGCCAAAGGGGACGGTATTTGTGCAGCATCGCTAAGCAATGTGTCCACTAGACTGAACTAACAGTTAGGGTCAAGGACCAAGAAATAGCTGGTATGGAGTCCAGTTGCACAAAAAGCTTACCAGGGTGGATAGGAGATAGAACACTCTGACAATAAAATCCTGCAATCGTTTTATCAGCTGACGTGCAGCACAGCGTGCACCTGTACAGACGATGTTAATCCGATGGAGAGAATGTGCTTTGTTCAGCACAAGCAATGACTACTTAAAACAAATCAAAGTGCCGGTTGTTCAGTGAACCATTTTCACACGTTTGAGCCTAAGATTTGGTACATCGATATGTGCTTTTTTATATATAGCTAAAAACATTTTTTTTAATTTACTATTGATTATTTCTTGTTATACTTCGATTATCTAACTAGCAGATGTACCTGGTGTTGTTCGGTATTAAACGTTTAAATTCCCTATAAAAAGAAATAAAAAACGGAAAGAAACCGGGACATATGCATGCGAGTATCATGTTTTTTTTCTAAACTGTTCACTTTTTGTAAGTAAAAAAAAATATTCGAACCGAGATCGAAACCAAAGCCGATAGAGTAAGTCATATACGATAACCATTAGACCAGCTTGCCACGTTTTAAAAAATGCTTTCAAACCTACTTATTTCCTAACATATATATCATGTGAACGATTCACGCATGCGCAGTCGTGAAACAGTTGACAACAAATAAAAATCCGATGACCCCCCCCCCAAGTATTAAATTTTCAATTTTGAACCCCTTAGTAGACTTTTATTCCTGATGAAAACAGATTAAAAAGTTTTCCATATATACCAAATTCCAAGTCTGTAGATCAAACATTCGTTGAGTATTTAGATTGAGAATTGTCTTCACACACTCACGCGCGCGTGCGCGCGCACACGCACACGCACACGCACACACACACGCGCGCGCACACACATGCTTACTTTTATAGGAATATACAGATTGCTTACGAGTTTCTCTTTCTTTTCTTGTGATTTTCTTCGCAAGTGCACGGATGTGTTTATGCATTCCAGAATTGATTGAATAACGGAATGTCCTGATTGTTCGTTACCGACTGCATTCATTATTCATAACTGTTCGCATTTCCTTATTTTCTTTCCTATTTTTCATCCTCTTACAATTTCCGCAACAACATAACCGGGTGCCGCCGGGATATTTGATTATTTACGTTTGTGTTTTCATATTTCTTCTTTTTGTGTTTATTTACACACTTTCCTCGTCATTTATAACTTTCTACATTCTTAAGACAAACATACAAATGGGTAGCTCGAACATGGCGGATACATATATATTTTTATCTTTCTTTCTTCCTTTATCATTCTTTTTAACCTTCAATCATTCTTTTTAACCTTCAATCATTCTTTTTAACCTTCAATCATTCTTTTTGTTTATCTTTTTTCCTTTATTTATTTTAATTTTTTCTTTATCTTTCTTTTTCCCTTTATCTTTCGTTCTTCCATTATTTTTCTTTTTTATCGTTAATTTTTCCCTTTATTTTTCGTTATTTCTTTATTGTTCTTTTTTCCATTTATCTTTATTTTTTCTTTCTTTTTCTTCTTTTCTTTAACTTTTTTCTTTCTTTTTCTTTTTTTTCTTACATCATTCTTTTTCTTTGCATTTCTTTTTTCCCTTTATATTTTCTTTTTCGTTATCTTTCTTTTTTCTCTTTATCCTTCTTTTTTCTTTATCTTTCGTTTTTTTCTTTCTTCCGTTTTTTTTTCATTTTCTTTAATCATTCTCTTTCTTTTATTTTTCGTTTTTGCTTTATTTTTCATTTTTTTTTAGTTTTATTTTTCCCTTTATCATTCATTGTTCCCCTTTGTCCTTCGTTTTTTTCTTTTATCTTTTTTTTATCTTTCGTTTTTCTTTATCATTCTTTTTTTTATCTTTCGCAAAAAAACGACACCTTTAATATTCAGCAAAGTTTCTGTTGCGCTTAAACTTATCTTTCCCAGCTCCCACCTCGTATATTCAGTTATTACGTTTGCCTTCTTCGTCGCCATATTTCCATTTGTTTGCGATTACACTATTTTGCCGTCCTATCTAATTTTCTCTTCTCGGATAATCGAATCATATTTAAGAAATAAATACAAACATTTATACTTCGACCATCCCTAAGAAGACTTTTTTTTTTATTTCCCTTTTTAGACATGGGTCAATATTCACGACTATTCGAAAAGAAACTTTCTTTTTTAAGGGAGGACAGTGTTGCATATGTTCTGTTATGATGTCAGACATTATTTTCCATTGTTAGCGAGATAGATGTAGCGGTAGTGTTCGTTCCTCATAATACCATCCCCCCAGGTATTATCTTTTTTCGTGGGGGGGATCAGTATAGTATGTATATTGTGCAATAATAACACAGAATCCAACTAAATTATTTTAAAAGAGAATAAACTTGAAGTATTAGTAAAAAAATAGTTATTGTTTTAAGTATCCATTTGTGATCTATTTGCGTTATACCTCATGCCTATAGTACGGAAGCTGCTTCTGACTGGCACAACATCCTGGACTGAAATGGAACACGTACATCAAGTCTGTTGCCAAGGTCGCTGGAAAAATGGTAGGATCCTTCTACCGGTCCAGAAGATATCTCACTGCTGATGCAATTATCTATCTATATAAAAGCTAAGTACGTCCAAGGATGGAGTATTGCTGCCACATCTGGACAGGAGCTGCTAAAAACAGCCTATCCTGCCTTGACATAGTACAAAATAGACTTCGTGGCTTAGTGGGGGATGCTCTTTTCTCTACCCTGAAACCTTTCTCCCAGAGACGAGACATTGCGAGCCTGTCTTTGTTTTATCGTTATTTCCACGGCAAGTGTCCGTCTGAGCTCCAATATCTGGTACCCCCTCGCCAATCTTTCACGATAAACACCCGTCTAGCTGAAACCACTGTCAATAATTTTCCCCATTCTTTATCTGTGCCTAAATAAAAGAGTAGATTCCATGAACAAAGCTTCTTTCTTAGAAGTGCACGCCTGTGGAACTCTGTTCCGTTTGCCTGTTTCCCACCTGGATGTCTTCAAGTCCAACATAAACAAATTCCTGATGAACCGCCCCCTTAAGTAAGACACTTTATCAAATCTCCAATACTAACGATTACTACGATATTATCCCATTGATTACTGTAACGCAATAACCCTTATCCCCGAGTTGCTTCTGGGCCTTGATAAGTGGTGACTACGATGTAAAAAAAAACATTTGCTCTTATTATTTCTTTCTTACAAAATAAACCTTCTGTTAAACTGACTGTTAGTCATAATTCCCGTGAGAAAACTCAACCTGTACATGAACAGAGAAGAAAAGAAAGAGAGAAGGTATTTTTGCACAAGGGAGTCACCAATTATCAAGGATCAAAGGTGACTCAAGGATAAGAATTAATGAGTGCACAGTTGCCACCAAGAGCAGCGTAGTGATCGTTAATGATGGAAGTTAAATAAAATTTAATTATTTAAGGGGACGGCTCTACAAAAACTTGTTTACATTGGACTTGAAGACTGCCATGTTGTAGTTAGCAGGGAAGGAGACTAGTGGAACAGAATGCCACATAAAGGCAGTTGTACTGTTTTCATTTGGAGTGTTATTTTCCTAACATTTTGGCTGATGTAACCTCCGACTTTCTTCAAATTGTTGAATTCGGGAATCTTTCTATCAGCTTTCGGAACGAAATATTTTATTTAATCCACGGGATATCATGTTGTCACTTCGTCAGCCATGCCCGACTAGAAGTCTCAAGTAATTTACAATGTTATTTTTGTATTACCAGTTAACATAAGAAACATAAGAAAGAGAGTTGTTTATTAGTGGAACGATTAATGGAGCCTCGTTTGCGTTACAGACACAAATCTTCACACATAATTATTGATAGTTTCACGATAAATATAAAAGAAAAAAACTCAAAAGAGCGGACAAATTACTAACATAGTTTTTCCAGTGAGAGATGATAACATGGTAAACGAACATCCCCCAACCTTCCCCCAAAAGATAATACCGGGGAGGATGGTATTATGAGGAAGAACACTACCCCCATATCTATCTCGCTAACAACGGGAGTTTATGTTTGACATCATATCAGAACATCTATAACACTGCCCTCCCATAAAAAAGAAAGTAATTTTGGGAGAATGGTATACTGGGCAACAAATGTAGACTATACTACCTCCCTTCCTCAAAATAGGAGATAATACCTGGGAGGAATAATCACGAGGAATGTAAATATATTGTACAAACAGCAAAGGTTCAGAAAAAAATGGGAAGAGTCAACCCCCCCCCTCATACACATACAAATGTTAATGCCGGGGAGGAAAGTATCATGATGAACAAATATATATTACATTACCCTTAAAGGAGGAGTTAATGCGTGGGATGATGGTTACTATTTCAACAGAAGAGATACTAAACTACACCTTCATAATACTTAGGACAAGGATCACCAACTCATTAGAGCCCGCATGTTATAATGACCGGTCGTAAGCCGGACGAATGCCATTAATGAACAATTTGGGAAAATTATATATGTACACCTATGTCAATCTCAATATTTAAAACGATAAATAAACACTTAAAAATCAGAAAGAAAGCAAACGAAAATCCAAAATTAAATAAAACACTTACAAGTCAGAAAAAAAGCAAACGAAAATTTAAAATTAAATAAAACACTTAAAAATCAGAAAAAAAAACAAACGAAAATCCAAAATTAAATAAAACACTTAAAAATCAGAAATAAAACAAACGAAAATCCAAAATTAAATAAAACTCTTAAAAATCAGAAGAAAAAAAAAACGAAAATTTAAAATTAAATAAAACACTTAAAAATCAGAAGAAAAAAAAACGAAAATCCAAAATTAAATAAAACACTTAAAAACCAGAAATTAAACAAACACTTAAAAATAAAAAAAAAAACATGGCCCTTTGAAAGAGTCCAGTTTCTTATATAGTGTAGGTACAGGCGTAAGCCATAGAGGCGTCACTGTTGAAGGGGTGCATTGATTCTATTTTTATGTTTATTTTTAAAAATTTTGTATCAACACAATATTTCTTTATCAATGCGATATGTGCAATAAATAATTAAATTATTAATAAAAAAATACTAAAAAAAACAAAATGAAGTCGAGAAACCTTATTTTCCCACAACAACAATCAACTAAATAGCGAGAATAATATTCAAAACAATACTTTTTTCTTAAGGATGGATTCATCTTCTTATTTAAGCCAAGACAAGCTTGAAAATGTTTTATATTAAAATGTATTTAAAAAATCGTATTATTTGGATTCATCGGATCACTGTTCTCATCTTCAGTGTTATTTTCACAACATTTCGGTTGATGTAACCGCCTGTTGAACTCGGGAATTTGGACAAAATTTATATCAGATCTACCTCTGCGTTCCATGTTTAAAAAATAATGTGTCATCTATAGTATCAGACCTAACGAAATGATTAATTGTAGGTATAGACCGATTTATATCCTTCAAATTATTCCAGCAAAAATCTAACAGCCAGCCCTGGTTTTCTCCAGAATGTGCTGCTGCCATTGCGCACGAAAATCACTTTTTTCATTGCTCCCAACGTAATAGATGTACTGAGACTAAAGCCGCTTTCAGGACTGACAGCAATCACTGTAAAAGAGTTATAAAAACGCGAGAGAGTTGAATGCTCAGTCCGTTAATTCAAAGTAGCTGAGTAGCGGCTTGTTCCAACCAGTTTTGGCAAATAGAAAATAAGGTTTTGAACAGAAGCGTGTGCTCTATCCCAACCATCATCTCGTCAGCATCAGAAAAAACCAGACCCTTTGCTAAGAACATTGCAGCTAATTCTATCCTATGCGACCAAGACCGTCAACCCCTTCCCTCTTATTTCGGTCTGTATCAGAAAACACGCTATGCGACATACAAATATCTGTGCGTGATGTTGCCAAGTTAATCAACAATCTGGCCCTGACGGCATTCCAATTATAGCGCTGAAAAAGCTTCAACCAGAACTAGCTTCCATACTTACAAAGCTGTTTAAGCGTTTTCTTAAGGAGAATTGCTTCCCAACATTGTGAAAAACCTCATCAGTATGCCCTGTATTTGAGAATTCTGGTGATCGGTCATCTCCCTCTCAGTACAGACCAATGTCTCCTGTGCGTCATGAGTAAGTTGCTGGAATCTGTGTTAAATAGAGAAGTAGTCAACCACCTCTGAAAAAATAATCTTAGTGACATGGTTTCCGTTCTGCTAGATCTACAGCAGACGTGCTAACGGTTATATATCATAAAATTAGCGAATCTTTTGATGGAGTCTTACTTTCTGGGGCAATTGCTCTTGACATATCAAAGGCCTTTGATAGGCTATGGCATAAAGGTCTACTTCAAATGATATCGAGCTATGATATAGTTGGAAATGTTTTCTCAATCATTAAATTATTTCTGTCTGATAGGTTCATAAGAGTAGTAGTTGATGGGCAGAAATCAGAAGCTCACAGTATTAATGCTGGAGTCCCTCAGGGTTCTATCTTGGGCCCAACTCTCTTCCTGATCTACATCAATGATCTTCCGAATAACAACAAAAAAACATTCTAAGATCATTCGTAGACATTTATTCTGACGACACTACATTCTATAGCAACACATCAAAGGTCGTAATGACCAAGTTCTCTCTGACTCCTTCTCATCTGATCTTGAGCACGTAATACAATGGTGAAAGCGGTAGTTGGTTACTTTTAATGCATCTAAATCCAAGCTCGTATCTCTCCATCATCACCGCTCTGATCATTATCTGACATTAATTGAAATGAATGGCTCTCGTTTTGGGGAGGATCAATGTTTTGATAAGCTACTGGGCTTGACTTTTACTCTTGATTTAAAATGGAACACATACGTCAAATCTGTTGACAAGGCCGCTGGAAAAATGGTAGGATCCTTCTATCGCTCCAGTAGATATCTCACTCTTGATGCAATTCCCTACCTATATAAAAACCAGGTACGGCCAATGATAGTATTGTTGCCACATCTGGGCAGAAGCTACTAGAAGTAGCTTATCCTGCATAAACACAGTTCAAAATAGATTTCGTAATTTCGTAGCTTAATGGGGGGGTCCTTTTCTCTTCCCTGCAACCTCTTTCCCACAGAAGAGACGTTGCGAGCCTGTCTTTGCTTTATCGTTATTTTCGTAGCAAGTGCTCGTCTGAGCACTATGGTACCCCTTCGCCAAACTTTCACGACAAACACTCGTCTAGCCAAAACCACTATCAATAATTTCCCACACTCTTTATCTGTATCGTAACCTAAACGTATAATCTATGAACAAACCTTCTTTCTAAGAACTACCCACCTGTGGAACTATCTTCCGTTTGCCTGCTTTCCAGCTGACTACAATTCGATCGTCTGTAAGGCCAACGTAAGCGAGTTCTTGATGAACCCTCCCTCTAAGTAATCAATAATTAACATATATCCATTAACCCTCGAGTTGCCTCGGGGCCTTGATAAGTGGTGTCTCCTTTGTAAGAAAAAAATTTCGAACGGAACCCATTTATTTATTTCACGGAGGTAGCATGCTCTTGTTGCGTCAGCCATGACTGGATAGAGGTCTTAAGTAATTCGCAGTTGTATTTTTCGGTCGCATACACTGAGAATTGATGTGAACACTAAGATACTTTAACTAAAAGTCAAATATTACAATTAAAATTATAGAGGAATAAAAGGCGAATCGAATGAGGTATAGCGTGTTTAAATAGTTACATTCAATTTAGCTTAAATTTGAGGTTTTTAAAAAATGTCAAGTGTGAACTTTTTTTGGTGATACTGTATATATATATATATATATATATATATATATATATTTATATATATATATATATATATATATATATATATTATTGTCTTTACTTATTTCTGTAGCTATTATATAATATTTATAATAACCAGTTCCCATATCGTGTTAAATTCTATACTAGGTCTACTTAGTTGTTCTCCCAGCATATGTGCTGCTTCTTTGGGTCGCCTTACTCTCCACCGTTCTTCTCTTTCTATGATTTTCACTTACTCCCATAATGGAAGAGGGTTTCTCTTTTCCCTCCAGACATGGTCAGCTATACTCGATTTTTCAATCTCGTCATGTATTACGGCTTTTCGATGTTCTTCTAACCGTACTTTTAGTGGACGACATGTCACAACTTTATGTATTTTCCATATTTACATGGGATATCATATACTCAGCTCTTAGTCATGATTTTTCTACAAGCTGTTTCGGAGAGTTGAATCACTTCTGAATATTGCCCTGATGTCATATGGATTACATATTCTTTGAAAATTTTCAGACATGCTCCCTGGATAGTTGTTTTCGTTAAGGGCTTCTCTTAAACTGTTCATTTCCTCTTGATATGCATTGCTGTTACTACATATTGCTTTTTCTCGGCATTGTAGGTAACGGACGATTCCTTTATTTACATCATATAGTGGTGGTTGAAGTTTAGGTACTGTCCAGTTGGGTTTCGGTATACAGATGCAGTAAGGGTAAGCAGCACATCTAGGAATGATAATTTGTTGTTATGTTCATTTTTCCGTCATGAACTATACAGTTGGGCGGATAGAGTTTACATGATCTAGTATTGTTTGAATATCTTCTTTACAAGGCCAGAGTATGAATGTGCCATCCACATATCGTAACCACATTGTTGGCTTTAATGGTGTTGATTTTAACGCCATTTCCTCAAAGTAGGTTACATCAGGCCAAACGTTTTGAGCTCCAATCCCTCGTCCCCCTCTCGCCAATCTTTCACGAGAAACACCTGTCTGGCTGAAACTACTGTCAATAATTTTCCCCACTCTTTATCTGTGCCTAAATCAAAACGTAGATTCCACGAGCAAAGCTTCTTTCTTAGAACTGCACGCCAGTGGAACTCTCTGCCGCTTGCCTGTTTCCCACCTGACTACAACTTGGACGTTTTCAAGTCCAACATAAACAAACTCCTGACAAACCGCTCCCTTAAGTAAGACAATCTATCAAAACCTCCAATACTAATGATTACTACAATACTATCTCATTGATTACTGTACACGCAATAACCCTTATCCCTGGGTGGCATTCGGGCCTTGATAAGTGGTGACCTCCATGTAAAAAAAAAGTATTTTATGCATACACTAGTGATCCCTTCGCCAGATTTTTCCCTCAAGGTTGAAGGTTAAATTTTCAGTGTGGGCGACCGAAAAATACAATTGCAAATTTCTTATGTACTCTGTCCAGGTATTATTCTGTCCAGGTATGGCTGACGGAACGAGAACATGTTACTCCCGTGAAGTAAATAAAACGTTCCGTTCAGAATTCCGTCAAAATTCCCAAGTTTGATATAAACATTCCCGAGTCGGACAAGATACACCTGAAGAAGGTCGGAGGTTACATCAGGCCAAACGTTTTGAAAATGGCCCTCAAGATGAGAACAGTAGTCCGATGAATTCAAATAATGTGAATAACTAATCCTCATCTCAAAAATTCAGAAACGGAAAACTAAATTATATATAATTGTGGCACTATTTAAAGTCAAAAGCAATTTTTTAAAAAGTCCTATATTTTTATAAACCTGAAATAAAGATCAGATAAAAAATGTTAGGTATCCTTTTTTTCTTTCCTTTTTTTCTCTTTTAAATTTATTTTTCAAGCTTCGTGTTTGAAGGATTTTTTTCTTTGTCTTTCATGTAATAACAAGATTCATAGATATACACACATATAGATATATATCTTGAGAGAGACAGAAAGAGAGAAAGCGTGAGAGAGAAAGAGATATTGCATATACTAGAGACAATTTCTTTTCGTCTCCGTTTTTTTTTTTTTTTTCCTTTGTGTAGGACACATTTCTTACTTTTTTTTCGAAGGGTTATTTTCAATACTCTTTTTTTGAATCGATCTTTTGTAAACTGTTTTTTTTTTTTTTGTAGGTGCAAGACAATTTTTTGTTCAGGTTCTAAATTTTCTTTTTGAGTGCGTTTTTTTTTTTGTGCGCGTGTGTACTGGTCTGCCATTTTTTTTTTAAATTTTGTCTGAAATATTTAGTTTTTTCCGTTTTTAAAGACCGTGGACCATTTTTTTTTATTCGATTCGGCTAGTGGTCATTATTTTTGGTTGTGCCGTGGGTTTAAGGGTCGAAATTATTTCAATGCTGGGAAACAATATGTCCTGGTCATAGTGCACCATATATACCACTATCTGCCGGTCACTGAGGTGTGACCGACAGACGTGTTATAGTAAATGTCTTAAAGCAGTCTCAGGAAGATATGAAGATGGCCGTCTATAAGAAGAAAAGCATACCTGAGATGTTGGATGTACTGTTTGGCTCCTTCTTCTCTCAGGAAAACGTTTTGACCTCTTCAACCTTGGTGGCGTTCTGACTGAAATTTTCTTTCTTCATTTTCCGGACCGTTTCCTTGTTTCAATGAAGGCATTTATGAAGGCATTCATGACAGACACAAGAAAAACGACACGCGACACAATTGTAATATATATAACGCATAACTAACTATTTTATTGTACAAAATATATTTTACAAAAACTTTAACAATTAAAAAAACTCGATAATCGGCTTTTCAAAGCTAACTAACCTAACTAGTATTGAGGGAGGGAGTGCTCCCCCCATTTACGGAGAGACAGAATATTCGTCTTCACTTCATGGTGGTCGTGCAGGAAAAAGAGAGAGCTCTAGAAAAGGGAATTATTGGAAGGCATTTCTTTGTATCTCTACGCACATGGCCAAATAACCACTCGGTCATGCCGCAGAGTGTGTTAGATACAGTGGCACAAATAAATTTTTATTTGTTTTATTTTTATTTTAAAAAGCGATTCCTTTCTCATTAAATAAAGTCATAGATATCGAACAAAATTTTGCATTATATATATCTTTTTCAAAATTTGATATATATATATATAATTTTTAAATTGTATATATATTGTATTATATATATATATGCACACACACACACACACACACACACACATATATATATATATATATACACACAGAGAGAGAGTGGTGGAGAGAGATAGGTGTAGAGAGATTGGGGGAGGGGGGAGAGAGATCAGACGGTATGTTTCTGACGAGCGTTCGATATATTTAGATAACGGCATTAATATTTAAAGGTTTCTGGTTACTTTCTTCGGAACATTAAAGACTAATTATTTCGACCCGCAGGTACATGCCAGCTTAACTGAAAAAAAATCGTGCCGTTGCAATAACTTTAAATATCAAATTAATTTGAAGTTCTCCTTGGTAAATTGGGGAGGAGGAAATGGAAGAGGGAGCAAAGATCAAACAGGTTGGAAGTAGGGCATAAGTAGAGGCGGAGAAGAAGGTAGAAGACCTGGTTGATGTAAATTAATTTATATTCACACACACACACACACACACACACACACACACACACACACACACATATATATATATATATATATATATATATATATATATATATACGTGCGTGTGTATGAATATATAGTTTTAAATATTTTTTCACGAGACAAATAGAAAATTCTGTGTATCTTACTTTCTATATATTTTTTAATGGTTATGGACTTCCATGTCTTGTAATAAATAATTTTACCAAGAATCCTTCATAAGTTTGGAGTTCAGTTTCGATTATAGCTGATGGCACTTAAGTCATCTATTTTTTTTATAAATAATTTTACCAAGAATTCTTCATAAGTTTTGGTTTCGGTTTCGATCATGGCTGCAGGAACTCAAGTTATATACATATATATATATATATATATATATATATATATATATATATATATATATGTTCACACATATTTTTTCATGTTTTGATTTCAGTTTCGATTCAAGCTGATGCACCCAAGTCATATCGATATACATTTTCTTTATATTTGAAATCGCAACTTTATAATATATAAAAATTGATAGAAGATTAACTCTGAAATAATATATACGAAATTTGCAAGAATTGAAATATCGTATTTAAGCGTACTTTACGACCGGGATACGGCGGGCATCCCTGCTAACTTAGATAAATACTTTTGCAGAGCTACAATAATATCAACGTGTACATCTACGCTAAATATCTAAAGAATGCCAACATCAATATATTACATATGAATGAGTTCCTATGGAATTTCCACACGACCAGCTAGTTTTTATATATTCTTCTTGTAAAAGAAAATAAGCATAATTTTATTCGTGTGATAAGCCTCCGTATTGGCGTTAAAATAATGTTAATAATAAATAGTTTATAGCAATTAGTTTGCATATATTAATAGAGTAAATTCTTGGAAATCCAAACATATTAAACATTGTCTACAATATTCGAATCTAACTCCTGAAATATTTAACAACGTCCATTTACATGTATGCATGTTTCAGAAAATCGCTATTAATTAACAAAATTATATTTCAGTACATTTTCAAAATGATTTTTATCGTCAGCATATTATAATTTATTATATAAATAATCTTCTATAATATAAATCTCACCTGAATGTATGTATGTATGTATGTATGTATGTCACGCAAAAACTTTTGCCAGAGGCGACGGACATTAACAGGATCGTTTTGAAGCTCGACCCCTCGGACAACTAATATCGAAAAATTGGCCCAAAACATTAATTCCTTCACCCTCAACTAGGCACTTTTCTATAGGGAGGGGTCGCTTTTTTCGCTAATATTTTCGAAAGTCATCTCCTCTTTCCGATTTTCTAGCCTTAATTTAAACCTAGGTCACTTCTGGTTTGGCTATGGGCGCAACAGAAAAAACGTCACGTTTTTATTTCGTTTTTTTTTTTTTGGAGGGGGGATTTTTTTCCTTCTTTGCGGTACAGATTCGAGCCTGCCTACTACCACGTATTTTTGTCCACTGAACACACACCTCCAAACATCTGGGCAACGCCGGGCACCATAGCTAGTATTTTATACAAAAAATATACGTAGTCCGATTACAATAAGTTTTGGAAAATTAAGTCAGATGAAACAAAAACCAAACGGCCTATCAAATTTTTCTTTTGTGTTGGAACCAATCTGAGAGGTAAGTTAAATTTCATTTTAGTTTAATTAATCTGTTCATAAAAAAAAAACAATTCATACATTTTTTAAAAATAAACCTTCATAATTGGTTTATTCATTTATTTTTTAAGATAATACCATTCGGTACCGACCCGATAAAGACAGACCAGATAAGAATACAAACATGCATTCATAAGATCAAAAAATTCAAACGTTGATCGCCCTGCAGGGTCCGTGGCGCAGTGAATAGAGGCGTTGATCTCAATGATTCCAGATGAGTATTGTATGAAGATAGCGGTTTCAATCGTACCCAAAGAATACCAGTGGATTATTGTTTAAAAACATGATGGAACAACAGCATCTATCAAGATAAAGATAACAATCCGCAAAAAAAAAAATAAATAAATAAATAATAATAATAATAATAATAATAATAATAATAATAATAATAATAATAATAATAATAACAAATGCATAAATACGGCATAACTTTCGTCTGGAACACTTATGCGAATTTATCTTGTTACAAGTCTCTCTGCTCTCTCTCTCTCTCTCTCTCTCTCTCTCTCTCTCTCTTTAGTAATGCTTATAACGATTTCGCATCTATCCATATGATATTACTTACTATTATATTTAATAAATTTTGAGACGATGATGAATAAAACTTATGTTTTGGCATTTTATTAAAATGTCATTTTCATAATAAAATTCATTCTCGGAATGGTGACCATTCCTCTAAATAATACTAGTGTTATATATAAACATTTGATAAAAGAACATAACTGTCCCCACTCCAATCTTAGAAAGGTCCTCGTTGACAACATAAAAATTATACAACATGAAAATAATATTAAAAAATTAAAAATTCTTGAAGCGTCATATATTAGAACCTTTCAACCCACTATAAATGATATCGCATTCGAGAAAAGTAGTAACATTCTTAAATGTCTCGCGTAGTTCGTATTGAATGGACTTTGTTAACGGTGTCCACGAATTTGCTGATTTTAATACTCGAATTTTTTATCGACCTATATTTTAATCGACTTTTCATCGACTTTATATATTTTTACTTATCATCACCTAACGCTGTTTACTGTATATTTTAGTTTTCACTTTTAATTCTTATTTTCCCTCCTTCGCACTTTTACTTCAACAACCGAAGATGATTCATGGACGAATCGAAAGCGCTCGTGACAACAACAACAATTATGGAACTTTTATTAATATTTTTGATTTCGATATAAAAACGATTATACGGAAAATCGAAAATTTAAATAAAAAAAAAAAGAATCATAAAGCAAAGTGTCTCTGTTGCATTTAATAATATTTGCAAATGCTGCCTAAATATAACAATATATATATATATATATATATATATATATATATATATATATATATATATATGTGGGGGGTGAGCCTGACAAACACCCACGAGGATGGAACGCGGAAAATTCTGTATAGCTATATTGCCATATATATTTTCAAAATCGGGCAAAATTATAAACACAAACTAGTGGTACAACAGGAAATAACATGGACTCAATACTTATGCGTGCCACTGAACACACACGCACACACACACACACACACACACATATATATATATATATATGTGTGTGTGTGTATGTGTGTATATGTTTATGTGTATATATATATATATGTGTGTGTGTGTATATGTGTATATACGTATGTGTGTGCGCGCGCAGTGGCACACATAATTATTGGGTGCACGTTATTTTCTATTATAACACTAGTTTGTGTTTGTCATTTATCCCGCATATTTGATAATATCTTGAAAATTTCTTTTATTTGTATGTGAAAGTAACATGTTAAAAATCCTGGTTGAAAATATTTTTATCAAAATTAAAAATTGACAGATTTAAATGCATTGCGTGCATGACACTTCTTTTCAAATTTTCAAATCGAAAACTTTGTATTTTAAAAACGATTTTTGATAGCATTTGAATATTATCTCTAACCAATCAAAGAAACACGCAATTGTTTACAAGATAATGCTAATAATCATCTGATTTGTGGATATGCATTTTGCAATTCAAGCATTAAAAACGGACAAAATCTAAAGAATCATACAGAAATATGCGAGATAAAATCAGTTAACGTCAAAAAGGAGGAAGTGGTTACCGAAAAATTAGCAAAGAAATAAATATATCACTAAAGATTATATCTACCAGCAATGGGAGATTTGATTCCAAATATTTCTCATGTGTTATATCTTTTAGAAAAAAGAACACGATTATGAATATCTCCAGTATCAAATAATCTTTATACACTGTGAAATTTACTTTATGTATGAAAACCAAAGAGTGGAGATAAAACATGAGATATATTTGGAATCAAGTCTCCCCTTGCTGTCATTTCAGATCATTTGAAACTATACCACCAAGTTTTTGTCTCCTCTCTATTAAGGCCAGAGGTTTTGGAGAAAATATCAGATATTTTGTAATTCATATGCAAAACTAGGAAAACAAATTATTATGATTGAAACATTTTATAGCTGCACAAAAGTGCCAAAAATTGGCTCTGAATGATGGGTGATCTCTGAATGTGCGCACTTAAGGGCAAATGTTACATAAACCACTACAGAATTCAGGTCATTACATTTCCAACGAGCCTTCATCTGTAAAATTCTGATTAATAGTCGTTTAGATTAAGAACTAATAAAATTGCCCAATGTAGTGGTTTCTTTGACAATTGGTAAAAAAAAAACTATATTTTCAAGCCAATAAAATATACCCAAATTTGCCTACATTTGTATATATGGTGTGCTGTTGGCCAGTTTTGCTGTTTCGGTTGTCTCCCATGTGGCCTTGCCAGGCCACTAATATGTAATCCATAGTGGGAATAAGCTCCCTCTCCTAAAAAATTCCCTCACGATGTGCGTATCAAATAGCCTCTGATAACCCAGTCCAGTTCCTAACCTTTTGCTGTAGCTTAGCTATTAAGCCCAGCGAAACTTTTTATACTAAATGGGAGAAGAGGAAAACGCGTTCCACTGGCGCCTTAAACCCAGTAACTTGGGCAGGTTGTGCTCGTCAACTTTGGATAGTAGCTCACCTAGAAGGCACATCTGATTCAAAATATCCGCTGCCTTGCGAGATTATGAGAGCTAAGGCTAAAGGAGTAAACCCTGGCAGAAAATCCGGAGACGGACTCCCTAAATCAGCCTCATGTTATATTGTAATTACCGGCAAGCTGCATCGACTCTATCTTCTTCTTGAATCCTTTTGTATCGCGGAGAGGGGGGGTACTGCTGCACGGGCAACATCCATCCTCTGCTACACCTATCATACTGCTACACCACCGTCTCCCGAGACGGATAGTTGCCAACAGCAATTCAATCGAGAATTAGCTCTGTAATAATAAAGACGAAGTCTGCATGACTTAAAATATATTTTAGCATATTTTACTACGAGGCAAGCCGGGCGCACCAATCATACTAGTCTTATACATAAGAGGTGTTCATGTTTTATTCTGAATGCAAATACGTTTTTCGTGTTACTTGTTCTTATTTGGCACTATATCTTAGTGCCCCGATTGTGGTGGTTGTTAACCCCCCCCCCTGTATGGTTAGGAGGTGGTTTGGCGTAAGCAACCAGAATGCAATCCCACAATTCCCTTTCTTTTCTCGATCTCATTTTCGTCCGGACAGCATGAGTTAAGACGTATATTTTTGTCTCTCCTGGAAAATGAGGGGAGCACCCCCTCCCTCAGCATTAGTAGAGGTTAGTTAGTTTAATTGTGAAAGTTAATTACCACGTGTAAATTGTTTTGGTAAAAATATAATATTTTCTTGTAAAAAAAAAAAAATAGTTAATTATTTCTCATGTATTACGATTGTGTTTGCCTTAAATGACGACATTAATGTTCATGTGTTTTGGGGAGTAAAGCGTTTTCTTTCTGTCCTCTTTCCTTCATTTTTCCATTTATATATTTTTTTTCTTATCTTTCTTCCGCGTTTTCAAGATATGCAATAACAACTTGTATATTTACACAGAAGATACGGATGTCTTCAGTATTTCATCTGTTTTATTACGGATACCGCAAATATATCCGATGAACTGCCCACCTACACGACTAAACACGCGCGTTTTTTTTTTTTTTTAATACACTCTTTCTTAATACTCCATTATTTAAACAAACAAAAAACAACTAAAAATAACACTCAATAATCAAACACGTCTTCACTGGCCGACAAGCTTAGATATAAGACAATGCAGCGTCAGCAAATTTTTACTAAGACTTTCCAACAATTTATCAAGTTCAATTTTTAGTTGTTCGATCAGTTGATTATTTTTTTTTCTTCTTTTCTTTGGCCATAACGCAGATCGATGGCCTCGACCACAGTTTTATAAGCACTTTTTTCTCATGGCCTTCATTGTTTAAATCTTTACTAATCTTTACATTGCAAATAACATCGACAAGTTCTATAATCCTTTTTATTTTATGGCGTTTATTTATATATTTCGTTACAAATTAAAAGCAATTAGTTGGCAATTTATCTATAGACCTCCCTATCTCTTGATCAGGATTAGCAATCGATACACCTTTACCCATCCATATAATTTACTCTTTCGCTCTTTTTCTTCACTTCTACATACTTTTCCGCCACCTCTCTCTCTCTCTCTCTCTCTCTCTCTCTCTCTCTCTCTTTATGTATTATAATAACGCCGTATTTCTGCCTGTTAGTTTGATTGTTCATTTTTTTGTTCACATAAATAACGTCAGCAGAGTATTATATTATATATATGCACTATACGTTATGTGATGACGTTATATTATATATGACGCCGATACACCTTTACTCCCATTCACTCTCCTCACTTCTACGTACTTTCCCTCTCCTTCTCTCTCTCTCTCTCTCTCTCTCTCTCTGTCTCTCTCTCTCTCTCTGTCTGCTCTCTCTCTCTCTCTCTCTATATATATATATATATATATATTTGATAAAACTGGCAATTAGTAAAAACCTGAAAAGAGTGGTCAATACTATTGCAGAGCAAATATGTTTTTTATGTTTTTATTAGCGTTTTATCTGTTTTGCTATATGTTTCAGATTTGGACCATGTTTACGGTCTAACAGCCTCGTCAGACCTTACAGAAGTGGTTGTTAGTATTAGGAAGAAGTGTTTTAGAAGAAATACGAGTGAAAAAATGATAGAGAAAGAGGGGGTTTTGGTGGGAGATAATAAGGGGGGAGGAAGACTGGTATTGACAATATTTCAGTTTTTGAAGGATACATTAGATTGTATTGTGTGTGAGGGGTAGCAGATTCAGGTAGGCGTGGGTGGAGATATATGGATATAGTGAGGAAGAGATGGAGAGATGATGGTAAAAAAGAAAAAAGGGGGAGGGGTAAGATGAGGTGGGGGAAGTTTCAATTTTAAATTTTAACCGCCTTTTGCTTGTTCGGTGAGGTATATAAAGTAGGTGAGAAAGAGAGAAGGTGAGCGAGAGGGAAAGAGAGGAAAAGAGAGTGTAGATGTCATATTTTGACAGGTACAGGGTTCATTCAAAGTTTTTCTGGTCGGTATACGTCAACTTGTCCATATCAGTTTACAATGGGTTGTTTTTTTATAATACATACGTTGCGCGCGCAAATACGCATATATACATATACATATATATGCACACCTCTACAAATTCATATACAAACACATACGCACACACACATATATATAAACAATGTATATGCAGACATACATGTATCCATATGCAGACATACACACACATACACACCACTCTTATACACATATATACACTCACAAATATATATAGATACATATACATACATATACATATATATATATACACACACACCTATATGCACATATGTTGGGATATAGATCTCCAGTAAGAAGTAGATGTACATGCATACATACATACATACATACATACATACATACATACATACATAAATAAATACATACATACACGTACACACGCATCTACCCCTATACACGTAAGGTCTGACGAGGCTGTTAGACCGTAAACATGGTCCAACATCTGAAACATATGTAGCCAAACAGATAAAACGGCAATAAAAAATAAAACATATATATATATATATATATATATATATATATATATATATATATATATAGTCTTTGAAGTTTTTAACCTTTAAAACTATACAAAAAATATTTTTTTATCATTCGTTAGAAAACCATCTAGTCAGTAGTCATTTAATCACCTACAATCACTGCATCAACTCGCTCTCGAATTTATTATAGTACTAATAATTTATTTTTCAAGGGATCATCAGTTGTTTACCATGAAACACTGTTTCGGGGATTTAAATATATATATATATATATATATATATATATATATATATATAAAATAAAAATTACAATTAAATTTACCAAAATGATACAAGATTGTAAAACTAAAGTATATTATAAATATTAAAAATTAATATTTATAAAGTAATCTCAACCAGATGTAAAAGCTCAATAAAACGAAATAGGAGATATAGCTTATAATAAGAGCTAACAGTTAATAAAACATGTTAAAAAAACACTTTGAAAAAGAGTAAAAACCATATTTAATCTGAAAAGGAAACACTTGATAAGTGGATAGTCCTAAATACGGATTTCTTTATTCAACAATGCCTAATTTAGCACAAAGAATCTTAACATCTAATAATAAAAAATTAAATCAGCCCAAAAAAATCACTTTCACAATTAAACCCAAAACTAACTGTAATTGTAATAACAAACACCTTTTCCCACTCAATAATGGTTGCATCCATAAAGATGTTATATATTTTTGCACTATTACTGAGCTCCCACGCAATCCTCCCATAACAGACACTTATATTTCGTCTTCAAGTTATCCTCCATCTGATATAGTTACTAATCCAATATATCACTCGAGCTGCCCTTCCATCTACAATCATATAACTAACAATAATAATAATAATAATAATAATAATAATAATGAGAATAATAATATGTCTCCTAACAGCCATCCTAACACTAACAACACTCATTATCCCCTCCAAAACAGTCCTCGTACAATTATGATCCCACCATTTGTTGAACACTATGAACAAAATTCAAACTATTTAACTAATACAAATTAGCAAATCAATATTAATATCAGACCTCGAGCTTTTAATAAAATACATACATATATCGGCGCTACTTTACCATTAATTAAGAAAAGAATATCAAACCACATTTCTTCTTTTAACAACCATAATTCTAATGATTACCAAGGAACTTCTCTCACCACTTTAATAAAAAAAACTTAACTCTAATAATACCCCCTTCTCAATCAAATGGACTATCATAAAAAAAGTTAAGTCTTATACGCCAGGCTCTAAGTCATGTCGCCTCTGCACAACCGAAGCTATAACTATGATTACTTCCCCTGAAAGTAACAATATAATAAATTCTAAAAACGAAGTGATCTCTTTCTGTAAACATAAGTCCAAATTTAATTATGGTAATTTTGAAATTAGATAGTTATTACTTTAACCTTTCAGATAGATATATATTTCTTCTTTAACATTATCGTTTTTTCTACATACTTTCTTAATACTTTATAACTTAATAATCCTTTATCTTAATTGTTTATTTCTTTGCTTGGCCGGTTTTTTTATCTGCAATTTCCGTTTTAGTCTTTAAATATTACTATATCTATTATATCAATCTACCCACACATTCATATCCTGTAGGTATATTTACTTATACTTTACTATATGCATTTACTTACATACTTATTTGCTTTATCCGGAATTTGCAGATACCAGCCATCCTCCCCCCTCCAAAATTTATTTTTTATTTTATATTTTATTTTTTATTAATTTTTTATTTATTTATTTATTTATTAATTTAATTTTTTCCATTTAGTGCCTTTTAACAACTCTTGCTGACATTTTCTTAAGTAATAACCTATACATTCCAGTTAACCTATTTTTGCCCTATATTTTTGCGCCTTTCAATATCATTTTGTCTGGGTCATTTTGACATTTGCTTTTCTATTTTCTATTTTATTCTATCACCATTTAATTTTTTTAATTTTTTTCTCTTCTTCACTGATTTCTTTCTCTTTTTCCCTGATCTTTCTTAATTACATTATTTCTCGGCGGCCGTTTCAAAGGCATATCTTATTTTTCTTTTATTAATATTATTGGAATTTTCCCCCTTTTCCTTGCACATATTTTTGGAATTATTCCATAGATTTCGGGCTTTTGGATTATTTTGGACCATCTTCCAATTACATGATTTCCTTGGATGTTACTTGTGCGAATGGAAATTTAATTAACTTTATTGGATTTATATTTTTGGATTTTACCGTCATTGGATAATTTACCTTTCACCAGACTATCCATTCACATGTAATCATCTTTTTCTTCACCATATTCTCTCTGCTTCATTTTTTGTTATCAAGTAAGATCTTTGACTTACTTGCAGCTTCATCAAATACTTTTGTATGCAAAATCTGATCCCGCTAATTCCTACCTTCTGATGAGAAGGAAAGTATTTCTTAGAAACTCCACGGATTAAGGACTATCCACTTATCAAGCGTTTCCTTTTCAGATTAAATATGCTTTTAACTCTTTTTCAAAGTGTTTTTAGCATGTTTTATTAACTGTTTGCTCTTATATATATATATATATATATATATATATATATATATATATATATATATATATATATATATATATATACAGTAAGTTTTGCAACTATAAATGGCACTTAAGCTACACAAAATTTTCCGCGTTCCATTCTCGCGATGATTTTTCAGACCCTTGCAGGATGAAAGCTTAATTGTAGTTTTAAAACTTATTACCTAACTCTACTGATGTGGCGGTCACTCCTGGAGTAAATACGGAAAATTATACTTAAAATGCGATGTAGATGCATGAAATCATATACATACTGAAAGAGAAAGAAAGAGAGAGAGAGAAACACCTATCTATCTATCTA
Organism: Euprymna scolopes; assembly: GCF_053919585.1. Classification (NCBI taxonomy): domain Eukaryota; kingdom Metazoa; phylum Mollusca; class Cephalopoda; order Sepiida; family Sepiolidae; genus Euprymna; species Euprymna scolopes. The sequence goes on from NC_136505.1 coordinate 8,566,477, forward strand.
TCTATCTATCTCGTTCTCTAGAACGAGATAGATAGATAGATAGATAGATAGATAGATAGAAGATGAAACTATTGACTTAGTACAATTTCATTTACGTGTTCAAAGACATCAAGTCAAAAACGAGCGTGAAAATATATGATCGTTCAGGAGATGATATGGTGTTTATTTGGATCTAAATAAATTTAATACTTTAATAAACATTATTTCATCTCTGAAGCAATCATATATTATCCCTGCTTGTTTATTATTTCTTTGAATATTAATTCATTAATTCCATTTACTTCCCGGTTAATCTACTTTAACTCTAGAGGACCTACCTCTAATGAGCTAATGATATATGTGCAATATTATGGACGACTTTCTATTAAATTCATATGCAGCACCCTAACTTATAATAACATACCATCTGTTGTTCTTAGGTTCTGCGTTTATTTACTTAAGAGATAACAACTTATCAAGGCTCGGAAGCCACTCAAGAATAAGGGTTAAGTGTTAGTTAGGTGGTATGACACGATTAAACACCGTGGAGCTTGGGTAGTGCAAGATTATCTGAATGGAATAGTCAGTAGCAACTTGTTCACATTAGACTTGAAGATGACCATGTTATCATCAGTCAGGGAAGCAGTCAAACGGCATTGTGTTCAACAGACGGACAGATCTAAGAAAGAAACTCTGCTCATGGGATTTTCGTTTACTTTCGAGCAAAATTAGAAAGTGAGGGAAGTTGTTGGCGTTTGTTTCAGCTAGGGGAGTATTTTGGGAGAATGTTTTACGGGAATGGACAATAGATTAAACCTCAGTCGAGCAATTACCATTCCAACATATACCTTACCATATCTGCTTCCTTTTATCGGGTCATAGATAAGATGTCCGTTAATAGCGTTTTTTAAACAACTCTTTATTTCTGGTTCGATTTTCTTTACTCGTGTAAAAAAATAACAATCATCTTGGTATACAAGGTGACCAAAAAAAAACGGGCCCTAACTCTAATTAGGCCTCGTTTCTAAGTTTTTGTCCGAATGAAATGAAACTTTGGTTATAACTAGTTTATTATATTCAAAACATCACATCCAAAACACTAGGGTCTTTAGCCTTTTTTTCACCAAACACAAATAATATATGAAAAAGCGAACCAAAGTATTGTTTTTAAAATGTAAGTATCCACTGACACGTGTTTCGTCGTCTACGACTTCTCAGAGTGACTGAATCCAGCGAGATTCGAAATCGGGACACTACGCTAAGGAGCCTAGTCTTACCACTAGTCCACTTCGTACGACTGCTTGGATATATCGCGATTTACTTAGATGTTATTTGTTTTTGTTTTTGCGATACGGTTTGAATGAATTCAATTATTTATGAAATTGCATTTTTACCTAAATGCGAATTGGGAATAAGTTTCCCTTTAACCAATTTGGTATCCCCATATGGGGAGCGGCATATATATTGTTTTTAAAATATATTTATCCACTGACACGCGTTTCGTCATCTATGTAGAGATATAATATTATAAGGAGCTGTAATGTATAGACCGATTGTTAGATAGTAAGTTATGAAAATATATGGCAATTAAGCTACAAATAGGCGTTCGCGTTTAATCCCTGTAGCAATCATCAGTGCAGGAAGTAACAATTAATACCGGTCAGGAGATTCGACCCCAGCTACAAAGTCACCTTTGACTCCATTTACTAGGACCATAATATATATATATATATATATATATATATATATATATATATATATATATATATATATATAGATTTAATTTTATCTGGACACGTACCAAAAAAACTTTTAATTTCTTTAAATAATGAACTGCTAATTATGATTTTTGTAATATGTAATCTAAAAAAAAAATACCACGAGTAATACGGACAGTCTTTTGTAAATGTTAACATTTAGTTAGTGCATAACAATATATATATTTCTTAATTTTTAAGGGTTTTTTTTATAAACCTATCATTAAGAAATTTCTCGGTAACGCACTGAGTAACTTAGGCGCAATATTTAGCAGCTGCTGCCACTGTAACTCTTAGTCGCTCTTTTGACCTTTAAAATACGTTACATACTGAAATATTAGAGGAAATAATTTCTCTACATCAAATTAAGTAATACTCGTTAACTATTGAACAAGTATTGATTATGATATATGTATTTTGGCAATAGAGTGAGTGATGTTGGTACTTTACTTTATTTTTGGTTGGGTTTCTTTTGTAAAATTTACCATATATGGAGATGCCAGCATAACATTGCCATGTCATGCAAAAAATAAAAAACATTTAAATTCAAAACTATTAATTGTTACCTTTAGTCTTGTTATATTAAGTAATACGGGATATACGCATATACTTTATAGCATCGTAAACTATTGAACACCATTATTAATTATGGCAAATGTATTTTAGACAATAGGGTGTGTAACGTTGGCATATTACTAGGTTTTTTTTTTTCGTTATGTATGTGTTTTTTATTTTGTAATATTTACCATGCATAAAGATGCCGGCGAAACATTGCCATGTCATGCAAAAAAAAAAAAAACGTTTGAATTACAAAACTATTTATTTTACTTTTTTAGGTACTTCCACATTTATCGACCCACAGTTTCCACGAAGTTTCTCGGGTGCGCTCGGTCACTTCCGATTATTCCGAATCATTCAAATAATACAAATTACATTTGTGTTTTAATTTTTTTAGGTGATATAAAAATGGTGCAAATCTGCTGTAACGTTAGGTGGCGTTACATGTTATTTTAGTTATCTAT